>NW_007730333.1:100532-127201 GCF_000696425.1 Galeopterus variegatus | reverse complement strand
CGGCAAGGGGGCGGGGCGGGGCTGAGTGGGGGCGGGGCTGAGTGGGGCTGAAGCACCTGGACCTGGGTGCACCTGGCTGGCGCGGGATTTGAGCTTTGGGGCAGGGTGGGCTTTGAGCTCAGGTGCAAACTGGCCTGAGCCTCTGCCAAGTGCAGGCCTCCCAGGAAGGAGCTTGGATCAGTCACTTTTTGGATCTGGAGGCTTGTGGGTTATTAAAGGTAATGCCACCAAACAGATAAAATATGTTCTATCCCCCTACTTTGACAGATATACCTTTTTTTTTTTTTTTTTAAGATGATCAGTAAGGGGATCTTAACCCTTGATTTGGTGTTGTCAGCACCACGCTCTCCCAAGTGAGCTAACCGGCCATCCCTATACAGGGATCCGAACCCGTGGCCTTGGTATTATCAGCACCACACTCCCCCAAGTGAGCCATGGGTCGGCCCTGACAGATATACCTTAATAACAACAGTGAGCCAGGTTTGGATTTTTAAAAAACTTTGTTGGGGGATAGTGTACATACAGTAACCACACTATTTAAAGTGTACAATGTGTTTTGACCTTTGTGTACAACGTGAAACTACCAGCACAGTGGAGATACAGAACGTTTCCATCACCCCAGAAAGTTTCCTTGTGCCCCTCTGCAGTCCGTCCCTCCCTCCGCCTTGCCTCAGGCAACCCCCCATCTGCTTTCTGTCATTATAGATTAGTTTTTATAAATGGAATGCCACAGTCAGGTTTGAATTCGCCCTCAGACACCTTGGAGTTCCGGGCTAGCGCTAGGCAGTGCAGATACAGCTGGGCCCACAGGCGGCCCCTCCTGATCCCCAGCTGTCTCACTGCAGGGGCTGCAAGCATGTGCGGAGACACCCCAGCCCACATGTCCATGCTCTGTCCCATCCCCCCAAACAGCAGCCACTCTCTGATTACCTTTGGGAGCATGGACCTGGGAAAGAGGCCTGCACAGGCTCAAACAAGGGCTCAGGGTCAGAGTCTAGAAGGGGAGTTGGGGTCACCAGGTCAGCATGTCCTTTCTTGCACTGTGGGGAAGGGTGTAGCTGGAGAAGGAAAAAGGTGAGATCCTCTGAAGCCCATGGACCAGGTTGGGGCCTCTTGCCTGGTCTGTTAGGGCAGTACCTGCCTCCCTGCTTCTGCCATCCAGAGTTTACAACCTAGTGCAGGAAACAAGGTAAGGACGTGAGTTTCAACAACTGATGCTACTTATTGATGCCTACTGTGTGCCAGGACCTGGGCTAAGCTCTTCATCTGCATCAGATCATTAATCTTCACAAAGTCTCTGCCTAGTAGGCATTGTTATCCTTGCTGTGAAGATCAGTAGACTGAGGTCAGAGAAGTGTTGTGACCTGTCCAAGGCCCCATAGCATATAGGTGGCAGAGTCAGGGCTAGAATCCACATCTGCTTGACTGGGAAGCCTCTGAGTTGAATTTGCAGAGGTCAGGACTGTAGGCGCAGGGACAGACTGAGGGCTGGGAGAGGGTCTGGCCTGGCTTCAGTGACCTACCTGGCCTTGCAGGGGCCCATCTGGACCGCCTGGTGCCCCTGGTGGAGGAGTTCTGCAACCTGGATGATGATGAGCTCCGGGAGTCCTGCCTGCAGGCCTTCGAGGCCTTCTTGAGGAAGTAGGTGCTGCGGGGGTGCTGGAAGACAGGGCCAGGGGATTTCTCTGGGAAGTTGGTGGGGATGGGGTGCAGGATGCTGGCCTCAAAGCAGTGACATGTCAGGACTCACCCTTGGGCCCCGCCCTGTACCCTGTCCTGCCTGGGTCCAGCCTCCCCTGTCCTGCCCCACAGGTGCCCCAAGGAGATGGGCCCTCACGTGCCCAATGTGACCAGCCTTTGCCTCCAATACCTGAAGCATGACCCCAACTATAACTATGACAGTGACAGGGACGAGGAGCAGATGGAGACAGAGGATAGCGAATTCAGTGAACAAGGTGGGTGGACAATCTGTTGGGGTTGGAGGGTGGAGGTGGGCACAGCCTTCCTGGGATCCCCCAGCCAAAAACAGGGGCCATATTTGGTGCCCCCATCCTGATGCCAACTCTTCCTCAGGCTCCAGCCCCACCCTCTGTGATGCACAGATCCCAGTAACGATAGCGGCACTCGCTGTCATTCATTGAGTACCTGCTGGAGTTCTAAGCACTCTTATTTCATGTTCCTCACAATCACCTGAAAGCCAGGTATTCTTATCCCCATATTTCAGTCAAGGAAACTGAGACTGAGAAGAGATTTGCCTGAGATAAGCAACTAGGAAGTGGCATAGCTGGGATTTGGAGCCAGGTCTGTCGGACTCCCCCACTCTGTGCTGCCATCTCTGTGCCCTTTTGTCAGTGATTTTGAGGAGATAATGCTTGTAGCCTAGCAAAGTGAAGCTCTAATGGTAGAACAATAGGCACTGACATGGGAGAGAGAGATCTGGATGGGGATGGACTCAGTGGCTTCCTTCCTCCTGTGCCTGGGGTCCTGCCTATCACTCAGATGGATTTCCAGGGCAGAGATGCCCATATGCCCTGAAGGCCATATGATGGAGACAAGGGACTTAGGGCCTGAGGGGTGTTTGGAATGAGAGGGATGGTAGGAGATGAGATTGGACAGGTATGCTGGGGCCTTGAGTGCCAAGCCAGGGAGTTTGGACATTTTCTTGTCAGTAATAGGGAGCTGTGGGTGTTTCATCATGGGTGAAAGTAGGGTAGAGTGGGACATCTGCTGAGCCAACCAGTGGATGTGGCCCATGTGGCTTGTCCAGATGTGAGTGCTCTGAGAGTTTGAGCTGTCAACAGGGTAGCATGGGTAGGGACACACTGGCCTCTGAACCTGTGCTTGGGGGTCATCCTAGTTAGGCCGTCCCCCTCTGAGTCTCATGTGTGTCTCCCCAGGTGATGAGGGTGGGCCTCATGGGCCTGAGTCAGTGTGCCCTTAGGAGAGTCTCTCACCCTCTGTGAGCCTTAGTCTTGTCATCTGTAAAATGGGGCTCCACAGCACCTTCATTTCTGAGGTGGTGGTACAGACTCGATGAGCTCTTGCCTCTCAGGGGGCTTGTAGAGTAGAAAGCCACACAGACGCAGCATTTCTTTATTATTAGTCCTGCTTGGAAGCCGTCAGAATCAGGACCTTTGAGAGGCTGAGGCTGGGGGCGGGGGATGCACAGAGGGATGCCGTATCACTTCTTCTGGAATCCCAGTAAAGGAAACATCACCCAGCCAGTCCTGAAAGCAAAGGACGGGTTTTGTGCCCAAAATGGAATCTCTGAGTCTTCACTTTGGACTTGGGAGTCATTTTTTTCACTGGTGTAGTCAAAACAGTGAAGGGTCTGGAGGCAGGAGGAGGACCCTAGTCTAACGCCAAGTACTTCCCTAACTTGGGGCAAGACGTACCTTCTGTGTAAGCCCCGGTTTCCTCATCTCTGTAACCGGGAAGGAATCCCTGTCTCACAAGGTCGCCCTGAGGCTGACACGAGATTGTGGACTTGACGTGCGTAGCGCCATTCCTAGCACACAGTAGGTGTTCGTTGACAGGTAGGTAACACTGCGAATAGGGTACAGACACTGATCATCCGAGGTGAGGCTCGGTGACCAGCTCCCCCTTCTCCCCCGAGCCACCCACCCGTCCTGGAAGACCGGGCTCCACGCGTGTCTTGTTCCTGCCAGAGAGCGAGGACGAGTACAGCGACGACGACGACGACGCCAGCTGGAAGGTGCGCCGGGCCGCGGCCAAGTGCCTGGCGGCCTTGATCGGCTCGCGGCCCGACCTGCTGCCGGCTTTCCACCGCACGCTGGCGCCCGCGCTCGTCCGCCGCTTCCGGGAACGCGAGGAGAACGTCAAGGCCGACGTGTTCGGGGCCTACGTCGCGCTGCTGCGGCAAACGCGGCCCCCGAAGGGCTGGCTGGAGACGGTGGAGGCGCCCGCGCAGACCGGCAGCAACCTGAGCGCGCTGCGGGGACAGGTGGGCCACCCCACCGCCCTTTCCCTCGCGTCTGCTCTCACAGCCCCTGCCGAGTGTCGCTGCATGTGGGAGCTCGTCGCGGAGACGACCTGTGGAGGGAAGGAAGCCCCTGTGGTGGGACCAGCCAGGCCTCTGCTCCCTCCGGCAGAGTGTAGTAGTGACGGCCAGACTGCCTGGGTGGTCTTGAGCCGGGTGTTTCCGAACCTGTAAAATGGATGCAGGAGTAGCAGCTACCCACAAGGGTCTGCCAGTGGCAATCAGGCCCTGGCACAGAGCCGTGGCAGAAGCTGGGGAGGCGTCCCCTCCACGCTAGGTGTTCCCCCGGCATGCGCCTGAGCAAAGCCCTGGTAGTGGATGGGGTGGGAAGTTTCCTCAGTGGTCCCTGACCTCCTCCACCTGCCCACAGGTGCCCCTTGTGATCAAGGCCCTGCAGCGGCAGCTTAAAGATCGGAGTGTCAGGGCCCGCCAGGGCTGCTTCAGCCTTCTCACTGAGCTGGCGGGCGTCGTCCCCGGCAGCCTGGCAGGACACATGCCCGTGCTGGTGTCAGGTAGGCCACAGCGCAACCGGGCATCTGCTATTCAGGGCCTCTTCCAGAACCCAGCTCCCAGCCCCCAGCCCTGGGTAGAAGCCCACAGTGGCTCCCCACTGCCAGCAGTGAGAACAAGGCCAGGCTCTAGGCCTTGCCTCCCAGTTTCGGAGGAGTTCCCGGGCCTTGCTTCTCTCAGCCCTGGCCACTGGCAAGCACAGGCCTCTTGGAAACTTTTGCATAAGAGCTGAGGTATTTCGGTCCAAATCAGGCACCCGTGGGTGCTCCTTCCTCACTTCCGGGGAGGGCTGTGTGGGGTCAAGGTTCATGGCCCTGTAATCTCTGCACCCACCCTGCAGGCATTGTCTTCTCGCTGGCCGACCGCGCCAGCTCCTCCACCATCCGGATGGACGCCCTGGCCTTCCTGCAGGGGCTACTGGGCACAGAGCCAGCCGAGGCCTTCTACGTGCACCTGCCCACCCTCCTGCCACCTATAATGGCCTGTGTGGCCGACCCTTTCTACAAGATCTCAGCTGAGGCCCTGTTGGTGCTACAGGAGCTCGTGAGGTCCCTGTGGCCACTGGACAGGCCTCGGATGCTGGACCCTGAGCCATACGTTGGAGAGATGTCCATGGCCACCCTGGCACGACTCCGCTCCACTGACCTGGACCAGGAGGTGAAGGAGCGGGCCATCTCCTGCATGGGCCACCTTGTGGGCCACCTGGGCGACCGGCTTGGGGATGACCTGGAGCCCACATTGCTGCTCCTCCTGGACCGCCTGCGAAATGAGATCACCCGGCTGCCCGCTGTCAAGGCACTGACACTAGTGGCCATGTCCCCACTGCAGCTTGACCTGCAGCCCATCCTGGCCGAAGCACTGCCCATTCTGGCCTCATTCCTGCGCAAGAACCAGAGGGCACTGCAGCTGGCCACACTGGCTTCCCTGGATGCCCTGGCCCAGAGCCAGGGACACAGCCTCCCACCATCCGCCGTGCGGGCCGTGCTGGCCGAGCTGCCTGCCCTGGTCAGCGAGAATGACATGCACGTGGCCCAGCTGGCTGTGGACTTCCTTGCCACCGTGACTCAGGCCCAGCCGGCCTCCTTGGCAGAGGTCAGTGGCCCTGTGCTGTCTGAGCTGCTACGGTTGCTGCATTCACCCCTGCTGCCAGCGGGCGTGCTGGCGGCCACTGAAGGCTTCCTGCAGGCTCTGGTGGGGACCCGCCCCCCATGCGTGGACTACTCTGAGCTCATCAGCCTGCTCACAGCACCAGTTTATGACCAGGCTGTGGACAGCAGGCCGGGCCTGCACAAGCAGGTGTTCCACTCGCTGGCTCGTTGCGTGGCAGCGCTCTCAGCTGCCTGTCCCCAGGAGGCAGCAGACATGGCCAACCGCCTGGTCTGCGATGCCAGGTCGCCCCACTCGAGCACGGAGGTCAAGGTCCTGGCGTTCTTGTCGCTGGCCGAGGTGGGTCAGGTGGCCGGGCCAGGCCCCCAGCGGGAGCTGAAGGCGGTGCTCCTGGAAGCCTTGGGGTCGCCTAGTGAGGACGTGAGGGTTGCAGCCTCCTATGCTCTGGGTCGTGTGGGGGCTGGCAACCTGCCCGACTTCCTGCCCTTCCTGCTGGGACAGATGGAGACTGAGCCCCGGCGGCAGTACCTGCTGCTGCACTCGCTCAGGGAGGCCCTGGGGGCCGCCCAGCCTGACAGCCTGAAGCCCTACACCGAGGACATCTGGGCACTGCTGTTCCAGCACTGCGAGGCTGCTGAGGAGGGCACCCGGGGGGTGGTGGCTGAGTGCATCGGGAAGCTGGTCCTGGTGAACCCTCCATTCCTTCTGCCCCGCTTCCAGAAGCAGCTTGCTGCAGGTAGGGGCATGGGCACAGCCATGGGTGTGGGTGAAGTGGCCCAGCTCAGTGGCACAGTTTGTCCCTGAGCATCCAGACAGCTTGTGCCGAGTGAACCACTCCAAGTCCTCAGATGCAGGAATCCCAGTGTCTGTAAGATAAAGGCAAAGGAGCTACAGAGGAACACACAGTGTCTTCTGAGACTTCGAGGCTTCCTCCTGTGGGACCCCCTGGGATATGTAGGGACATATCAAGGATATGTCCCTACAACAAGTACACTTTAAAATTTCATGATGCCACTTTCACAATCCTTGGTGAAGACAACAGCCTGAGCTGCAGGCAAAGGTTAATAAAAGCAGTTCTCTGAGGGGCCAGAGATTGCAGCCTGCAAAGAGTGCAGCTCTCTTGGGCTAGCTTGAGTAATGTCAGTGTAGACTGGAATTGGATGACATGCCCTGGGGTTGGAGAGGGCCAGGCAAAAGCCAGGAGAGCAGGTATTTTGTGTTGTCATGAATGGCACATCAAGGCATTTCACAGCTCCAGGAGGCAAAAAGCAGGCAGGTGGGGTCGTGGGGCTCTTGGGAAAGGCCTCTGGGCTTTGAGCTGGTCACCTGGTCCCCTGGTAGAATCAGTGGATGTGTTGGTTGACATAATGCTGGTCAAGTGCTCGGTACAATGTGTGGTATCCAATTAACACCGAGTAAGTAAAACACTGCTAGTGTTGCCAGATATGTTAGTGATTACTGTTAAGGCTCTCGGGTTGCTGGTTTTGTCAGAAGCACTGGTCTGGCCCTTGTCACTTTGTGAACGGGAAGAATATTGTTGAGGACATTGTCTATTACATGAGACAAGAGTCAAGATGAGGAAGAGCCCTGCTCTGTCTAGGCACCTGCTGTTTCTGTCCCACGCCGCTGTTGAACCGGCCCCTGCTCACATCTCCTTTCCACCACCAGCTGCCAGGAAGCTTAGAGCCAAAAGAGTTGCTGCTTCCAGCAAGTTCGTGGAACCTCCTGGTTGGCGTGCTCTGCACGCCTCTCATTCTAGTCTCCATCTCACCTTCTGCCCTTATTTGTCCTTGGCCTTGTTCTCTTTATTTTTAATTCACCTAATCCTATTCTATTGTGCTTATCTTCATCAGCCGCCTTAAATCTTCTTAGGAGCCAATCAGGATGGAAAGAAAAAGAGGAAAAAATCAGTTCTGAAAGTCTGAATCCAGTAACTCTTCCACTCATTCATGCCTTGGCACCCAGTTGTAAACTTTCTCCTTGAGGCTCGCATGTGAAGTCTGCCTTATCTGTTCACCGTTCACTGTAGCATGCTGCGGGCGTGGGGTGAGGAGGAGTGAGCAGTGCAGAGGAGATTCAGAGGCATGTGGGGCATCTGCTGATTTATCTCCTGCACCATTAGGGGAAATGTATTTCCCTCCCTTTCTGTAGCTTCTCTACTTAGAAAGCAAGCAGCAAGGCAAAACTGAGTGAGTTCTCCATTACTGAGCTCGGGGATGGTCTGAGTTCTGCTGGAATCCCCATGGCCTTCAGCCTGCCCAAAGCACAGCTGGCCCCTGCTTGGAGAATGCACACCCAGGAGGGGCCTGGCCAAGCATTCTGGATCTGTTGTGTGGCCTTAGATGTGAACTTAACCTCTGAGTCTTTCTTCCTATGTAGAGATTAATAACCATTTTTATTTTAATGAATCTTATTTCATTATTTATTAATTAATAGGACTATCCTGAGGATTAATGTGTCTGAAAAATATAATGCATTCACAAGGCCTGAGGGAAGGTCTTTGTAGGAGTGACCACTGTCGTGGGGTATTGGTTCTCTGTCTGCATCCTGCAGCGTGGCTACCTGAGAACAGGTGGTCTTACTCTCTCAGCTGCAGCAGGAAGAGTTTGGGGTGATTCAAGGCTGCTAAGGGAAAGGGTAGCATCGACTTCCCCAGAGATGGGAGGGGTGCAGTTCTGCCTCCCACAGGGGCAGGGGAGAGCCTCGGCATGTCCTGCTGCTCACCACCTCTTCTCGTCCTGCAGGTCGGCCACACACCCGGAGCACTGTCATCACAGCGGTCAAGTTCCTCATCTTGGACCAGCCCCATCCCATTGACCCTCTCCTGAAGAGCTTCATCGGTGAGTACCTCCCCCCACCCAGCCCTTAAACTTGGGCTTATGTTTCTTACACATTAGCCAAGGAGAGTTGGAGACCCTGGAGGCCACCTCACCCCCATGATGGGCAGCAGGGCCTGGCTCTTAAGTTAGGAGGCTGGGTTCAAATCCCTGTGCTGCCACTGAATTGCTTGTGTGAGCCTCTGAGCTCACCTCTGGGCCTCAGTTTTTGTTTTTTGTTTTTTTTAAAGATGACTGGTAAGGGGATCTTAACCCTTGACTTGGTGTTGTCAGCACCACGCTCTTCCAAGTGAGCTAACTGGCCATCCCTATATAGAGATCCGAACCCGTGGCCTTGGTGTTATCAGCACCTCACTCTCCCAAGTGAGCCATAGGCCGGCCCCATGGGTCTCAGTTTTCTCATCTGTCAAACGGGCCTCAGAAACTCTTATCTGCATCTTCTAGGAGACCTTGGGTACTCAGAGGATCTGCTCCCTAAACACACAGGCTCTTGAAAGCAGAAAACCACCAACTTCTCACATGCCCTAGCTTTAGCAGGTACCAAACTGGGACAGGGAAGAGTGGCTCCTCTGTCTGAGGGTCCTTCTGGCCTGAAGAGCCCAAGCAACCTTCACTGGGAAGAGACTGAGCCCATTCCCTGGGGCTCTGCAGGACCAGGCTTTTCCTAGAGAAGGCAGACCCCTCGCCCCTTCAGAGCACCAAATCTGCAGCTAGCTATTAATTGGCCTGCACTGGAGTCTCAGCCCTCTTCATCCAGGCAAGGCAGCCCAGTGGAATGGAGAGAGATTTTGGAGCCCACCAGCCTCAGGTTCAACTCCTGACTCTGCCATTCGCTGGCTGTGTAAGCGTGGACAGGTCATCTCATCCTCACCTGTATGATGGGGGTGCTGATCCCCACCTACCGGGTGCTGTTATGTGAGCCCAAGGGGTTGGCAATGTGACCACACTCTGAATTGGAGACCACATCCAGAAGCTATGGCATTGCTGTCAGCAGCAACTTCCTCCCATGTCCTGACCCAGCAGACACACGCCCCCAGACTGATTTCCTCCATTGTGACTGAGCCACCAGGCCTGGCACCCCCAGGGGCCTCCACCTGGGTGTTCTGGTTTTGCTTTAGTGTGTGGGAACCACAGTGTTTACCTCTCGCTATGTATCAGGCCCCACGCTTGGCCTCTAATGCACCTCATCTCAGTTAATCCTCACAGGCCCTGCATGGTGTGTAGGACTGGCCCCATTTTATAGATGAAGAAACTAAGTCTCAGAGAGGGGATTTGAACTCGGGTGTTGCCAGCTCCCCGTACTGTGTTCTCAGAGAGTGGAGAACATGGGAACCAGCATGGCTCAGTAGAAAGAGCCCAGAGGCTGCCAGCCCTGGCTGTGCATCCTGCTCTGCTGGGAGACATCCCATCCTACCCCGTGCATCACATCGGGGCACGTGACAGCAGTCTGTCCTGTGGCTGGGGGTGGTAACTTTGATCCCCTGGTTGAGGTGGAGACAGCCAGTTTCCTTCGCTCTATAGTTATTCTTTTTCCTTTGGATAAATAATTACTGTTTTGGGTGGCTGGCCGGATGGGGATCTGAACCCTTGACCTAGAGTAACTATGTTTGAGTCAGTATAAATCTCCTCATCAAATTTTTGCTCGCTAGGTTTAGTGTTCACTGTTGCTGCTTGCCTGAACCAGTGGTCACTGGGATATCTGCCGTACAGCAACTTTCTGACTCTGTCATCCCTCTGTATTTATAACTTTCTACTCTCAGGAAGAGCTCTTCCTTCTCCCTGATTTCTTTTTTTTTTTTTTTTTTGGCAGCTGGCCATCCCCCATTAATTTATTCATCATTTATTTATATCAGCATGGACTCATGGTTTCCCATTTCATTCAGTAGTTATAATCTATTACTGCCTTTATTTAATCCTGAGGATCAAGATTGTCTCAGATTTAGCCACTGGGAGCCCTTCAAGCTTGTTCCTGTGCTCCCTAAACATGTCACCATCGTTCTTTGGATGTGTCTTTACTTTTTGATGTAATAAGATGCTCTAGGGCCGGCCCAGTGGCGCACTGCTATAGTGCGCCGCTTGGGAAGCGCGGTGGCGCTCCCGCCGAGGGTTCGGATCCCACATACAGACCGGCCGCTCACTGGCTGAGCGAGGGGCAGGGGCAACACCGAGGGTTGCGATCCCATGGCCGGTCCCGGTCCGGTACGGGCGCGACACTGAGGGTTGCGATCCGTTGCCGGTCACGAAAAAAGACAAAAAGGAAAAAAAAATAATAAGATGCTCTAGACTCATCTTGGACCTTTCCTGCCCTTGCCCTGGAATCAGCCATCTCTCCAAGGAGACTTGACTCCTTTTAGTGGAGAATGGTATTTAGAATCCAAGATGTGGACACTAGGTGTGCTCATTTCTATGGGGTGCCTTTGCTGCTAGGCCCTCTCAGCAGACAAAACTAGGAAATGTGTATATGTGTGTACACAGACAAACACACACGTGCACGTGTCCACATACATATGCACTTGTACGTGTCTTTTTTTCCTCCCTCCTCCTTTCTTCCTCCCTCCTTTTTTTTTTTTTTTTTTTTTTTCCTTTCTTCTGACCTTCCTTCCATCTATCTACCTACATACCACCTATCTGGAAAACCATGAGTTCACACCTGCCTCCTATTCTAGTCCAGCACCACAAGGTCCATTCCAGCCTTCCCCCTTTCCGTATCCATAACTCCTTTCTCTTATAGTAAGAAACCCAGCTCCCAATATCTTCAAGATACGTATTTTCTTAATCCTGTTTGCTTTATTTTATTTTATTTTTATTATTTTTTTTTAGATGACCAGTAAGGGGATCTTAACCCGTGACTTGGTGTTGTCAGCACCACGCTCTCCCAAGTGAGCAAACTGGCCATCCCTACATAGGGATCTGAACCTGTGGCCTTGGTGTTAGAAACCGCACTCTCCCAAGTGACCCATGGGCCGGCCCCTCTATTTGCTTCATTTTATTTTATTAATCCTGAAATGCACCTTGAGAATTACCAACCCTTATCTCTGTGAAAAATCTATATTTATACATAGTTCTTTAGTCGTTAGCCTGAGGGCATTCAAAGTCAGAATACTTTGTTTGGATTAGTTGTTTTCTCATTCATAAACTGGACAGTTATATTAATCATTTTAAATACAGTTAGTTTTTTTAGGCATTCTCCCATTCTTAATTTTATTTATTTATTAAGTACAGATGCTCCTCGACTTATGATGGGGTTATCTCTTGATAAACTCATCATACACTGAAAATACTGTACGTTGAAAATGCATTTAATGCACCTCACCTACAAACATCACACTTAGCCCAGCCCACCCTGAACACGTCTCTGCTAAATGCATATAACTTCTGCACCATCATAAAGTCAAAAAATTGTTAAGTCGAACTGTTGTAAATCAGGGACTGTCTTTATACAACATTAACACAGTTCTAAAGATTTACAAAAAGAACACTCTGAGAGGTGCTTTGTAACTCTGTTAGTTTCTTCACCTCTCTGATCTCCAGGAGGCTCATCTGTAATAAGGTCAAGTTATCATTTGTGGGGTCTTTGCTCTGTGCCAGGCACCCTGCTGTGTGCTTTATATACATTACCACGTTTTTAATCCTAAAAGTGTAGGTACTGTTATTAAACCCATTTTACAGGTGAGGACGTTGAGGTTCTCCAGGTCCCATACTTAAATGGCAGAGCCTGGATTGGAATTCTTATTTGGACTTTGATGGGTGGTTGCGCCTGGGACAAAGCAGATGCTCAGAACATGCCTGCCCCATTCAGCCAGGTGTGCAGAGCTCACGGTAACCAGCCATCTGAGGTGGAGGATACAGGTGGTTTTGTGGTTTGGCTATGTGTCCCTCACACTGCTCTGGTCCTTCTGCCAGGAGAGTTCATGGAGAGCCTGCAGGACCCAGACCTGAACGTGCGCCGCGCCACTCTGGCCTTCTTCAACTCGGCCGTGCACAATAAACCCTCGCTGGTCTGGGACCTGCTGGACGACATCCTGCCCCTCCTCTACCAGGAGACAAAGATCCGCCGGGACCTCATCCGAGAGGTGAGGAGCAGGCTGGGGACCCTGGGGGGAAGCCGCCTCTTATGCCTTGCTGGTAGGGCTGTGGCAAGGATTAGGGGAAATCTCATCAGAGCAGGCACTGGGGCCGTGTGGCCTGGGCCAAGTCCTGCCCTTACTTCCCAGCTGTGTGACCCCAGCCAGAGCAACCTAATCCTCTCTGCTTCTCAGTTTCCCCTCACAAGCAAAATGAGGATGATAATCGTGTCTGTGTCATAGGGTTGTTGCAAAGATTCAATGCGTTAAGCCCTGTAACTGCTCAGAGCTGCTCCTGTACACAGCTGGCACTGGGTCAGTGTCAGCTACTCTTGTCACTCAGTGTTCAGCAGGTGTTCGCCCAGCACCTGCACTGGGTCCAAATGCCAGGACTCAGAGTTGGGCCAGACGTGGTTTCTGTCACCAACTAACTGATCACAGCCTCCTGAAGGAGAGAGATGAGCACCCTGCTGAGTACTTAACTTACTTAGGGCCCACGTGGCAAAGTAAGCATTGAAGAGGCAGAGATGAAAGCTGATTTAACAGCTCAGTCATCACACAGTGTGATGAGGTCCAAGCCACCTGGCATCACTGACGAGGAGGCAACTCTGTTTAGAGGGTTGGAAAAGTTTCCAAAAGAAGGGGCATGTGAGCTGGGCTTTGAGGGGTGAAGAGGAGGTTACCATTAAGAGCAGAGCCTCATGGTTAAAAGTTTCATAGGCTAAAAGTTTTCAGTTCTTGTTCAGCCACTAGCTGTGTCCTTGGGCAAGTTAATTAACCTGTCTGAGCCTTAGTTTCCGCTTATGTTAAATGGGGTCAATAATAACATCTACTTCTGAAGGCAGCTGTGCTGCTTGAGTAAGATGTCATCTGTCAAGTGCTCAGCACAGTGCCTGGCACTCAGACAGTGCCTGATCAGTAGACTATAACAATAGCACTTATTATTATTACCACTGTTATTATCCGGGCAAGGGCACTGCAGGCTGAGCAAAGGCGTGGAGACTTGAGAGTGTAAGGCATGATTTGGGGCCGGGACACGGTGTTGAACAACAGAGGGGTGGGGTGTGTGGCAGAAACGAGGGGAGGTGTTCTTACCCCTGGGCCCACATTCCCCACCCCTTTGTCACCCTTCCCTCCTGCAGGTGGAGATGGGGCCCTTTAAGCATACAGTCGATGATGGGCTGGACGTGCGGAAGGCGGCCTTTGAGTGCATGTACTCACTGCTCGAGAGCTGCCTGGGCCAGCTGGACATCTGTGAGTTCCTGAACCACGTGGAGGATGGGCTGAAGGACCACTACGACATCCGGGTAGGACCAAGTGCGGGCCACCCCGGACCAAGGGACAGCCAGGCAGCATCACTGGGCCCATGCTTATTCATCCCCGCTCCCTACTCCAGGCACCCCCCTGAAAACTGCTGCATTGTTGTTTTCCAATAAGGAAAGGAACCCACATCGCAGACACTTTTTTTTTTTCCTTTTTGTCTTTTTTCGTGTCCGGCAACGGATTGCAACCCTCAGTGTCGCGCCCGTACCGGACCGGGACCGGCAACGGGATCGCAATCCTCGGTGTTGTGCCCGCACCTCGCTCAGCCAGTGAGCGGGAACCGGTCTGTATGTGGGATCCGAACCCTCGGCGGGAGCGCAACCACGCTCCCAAGCGGCGCACTGTAGCAGTGTGCCACCGGGCCGGCCCCTCGCAGACACTTTTGATGGGAGTGTACGTTGGGCAAGCTCTTTGGAAGATGGTTTGGCAGTAACTAGAAAATTTTTAAATTCCCAGACACAGTTTTGACCCAGCAAGTCCGCCTTATCCCATCTGACCTGTGCACAAAACCTCTGGGCTGACTCCTACACATGTTCACAGTTTTATGTGCAGGATTGTCCTTCACAGCCTTCTGGGCACTGGGAGAAGCTGGCAGCTACCCAAATGGCCATCTGTAGAGAACTGGCTTAATAAACTAAGTGCAATAGCAGCAGCATTAGAAAGAGTGAGCTGGCGGCTGGCCAGTTAGCTCAGTTGGTTAGAGCATAGCTTTATAACACTGAGGTCCAGGGTTCGATCCCTGTACTGGCCAGCTGCCAAAACAAAAGAATGAGCTGGATCTCTTCATGTACTGGAGTGAAAGATCACCAGGATCCACTGTTAAGTGATAAAAGCTAGTTCTAGAAGTTTGGGCCATTGTATTACCTGTGGGAGTGAGGTTAGGGCTGGAGGAGCAGCAGGTTTCTTCATTTTATATCCTTTTTTGTTTTTAAAAATTTTATAGTTTATTCACATATATAATAGGAATTATTTTTTATTGTGGTAAATAGACATAACATAAAATTTACCATTTTAACCATTTTAAGTGCACAGTTCAGTGGCATTAAGTGCATTCACAGTGCTGTGCAACCGTCACCACCATCCAGCTCCAGAACTTTTCATCTTCCCAAACTGAAACTATGTGCCTCTTAAACACTGACAGTTCTCTATGAATTTAACTATTCTAGGTACCTCATGTAAGTGGAATCATACAGTATTTGTCTTTTGTGACTGGCTTATTTTGTTTTGCATAATGTCCCTGAGGTTCATTCGTATTGTAGTGTGTATCAAAATTTCTTTTGTGGCTAAGGAATACTCCGTTGTATGGATGTGCCACATTTTGTTTATCCACTCATCCATTGATGGACCCTTGGGTTGTTTTCGCTTTTTGAACATGGGGGGTACAAATACCACTTTCAGATTCTGCTTTCAATTCTTTTGGGTATATACCTGGAATTGGTGGAATTGCTGGATCATATAGTGATTCTGTGTTTAATTTTTTGAGGAAACATCATACTGTATCTTTTCTTAATATATACCATGAGCATGAATCACTTTTATAATGAAAAACCAATATAAACTAATCAAAAGTAATACATGCTTGTTTTGAAAGAGTCACACAAGACAAAATCAAACAAAGAAGCAAGTAATCATCACCCCAAAACCTCCCCTCCACCTAGAGAGAACCACTGTTGTAAATCTCAGTATGTTTCCTGGAAAGATGCACATAAACATTCTTAATTTACTTAGTCACCCAGTATTAAGTGAGTGCCGCACACAGGTCAGTGTGACAGACAGGGTCCCTGCTCTCAAAGCCTTGGAGATGCGTGTATGAGATGTAGGTTACAGAAATGAGATCCCACCACATATGATGTTTTGTCTCCTGATCTTTTAACACACATCTCTCGCATGTTGCTTTTTCCTTGTTGATGTGCATCAGTCCTCTTTGTCCTATCTCACAGCCACAGGAACCCCCTTTTCTGTTGAGCTCACTGTTACACACGTAGTTTCTTTGCACATGTTCACCGGTATACACAACGCTGCAGTGAACACCCTGGCACCCATGTGGTGCCACTGGGACCCTCCCTGGTTCCTCTTATTATCTGATCTTCCTCAGGTCAACCAAGTGTAGCTGGCAAGCAAGTGTTACCATTCACATTTTATAAATGAGGAAACCAAGGCCCAGAGGGGGACACTTGGGCAGGGCCCTGGCAGAACTTTGTGGGAGTTTGGACCTGGGCTCCAGGCTTTGGCTGCAGAGCCTCTGCTCTCCCCGGGGCCCACTCCTTTTGGTCCTGCGTCATTTCACCGAGAACTCCATCTCCTTTCTTCTGGGCAGATGCTGACTTTCATCATGCTCGCACGGCTGGCTACTCTGTGTCCTGTGCCTGTCCTGCAGAGGGTGGACCGGCTCATTGAACCACTCAGGGCCACCTGCACTGCCAAGGTAAGCCCCTGCCCCAGCCCTGGCCAGGCCCTGGAGCACCTGCTGGATCCTCTGCGAACATACACAACCACTTACCGAACGGCTCGCGGTGCGGTGGTGTGTGAAGTGCTTCACTTAATTGTTATCGTTGCCCTAGAAATTACTTCTCGTTCTTACCATCGTATACACAGGAACAGAGGCTCAGAGAGGTTAAATTATTGGCCAAGGCTACCCAGCTAGTAAATTGCAGAGCTATTCAAACCCAGCTGTCTCTTACCTTTCATTCATTAAGTACTTCCTGGGTGCTGGGCCCTGTGCAAGGTACAAAGGATACAACGTCAAACACGATGGTTCCCTACTGCCAATCCGCTCATATCCTGGTTGGGAAGCTGGCTCAGACTCTTGTGATTGATTGATCTAGGGCAAGTTTCTGCTAGACAGGAGTGCCACAAGGGTCCAGAGGAGGCATCTGGGGCGGAAAGCCTCGTGGAAAGCTGCAGTGTTGGAAATGGAGCCTGGTGCACCCAGAGAGTGACCAGGAAAAACCTGTTGAATGAAAGAACTAATTTGGGTTTTGAAAGGGTAGGAATTAACCAAAAAGAATCCAGAGTATTTTAGACTGGATCTTAAAGAGGAGAGATACACATAGAGCAGTAATTTTCAAGTAGCAAAACCTTTTTCTTTTCTTTTTTTTTTTTTAAAGATGACCGGTAAGGGGATCTTAACCCTTGACTTGGTGGTGTCAGCACCACACTCACCCGGTGAGCAAACCGGCCATCCCTATATGGGATCCGAACCCGTGGCCTTGGTGTTATCAGCACCACACTCTCCCGAGTGAGCCACAGGCCGGGCAAAACCTTTTTCGGAAAAAAAAAAAAACTTATGTGAGTAAAATAGATTGTATTAGTCTGTTTCTGTTGCTTATAACAGAAATACCTGAAACTGGGTAATATGTAAAGAAACAATATATATTGCTTACAGTTTGGAGGCTGGGACATCCAAAGTCCAGGGAACACATCTGATGAAGGCCTTCTTTGGTGGTGGCTTCAGCGATGCAGGGTGTCACACTGCAAAAAACACAGAAGCAGAGAGACTCACGTGCTCTCCTTTTAAAGCCCTCAGAACCACACCCGTGATCACCATTAACCCTCAACTTATTAACCCATTTACCAGGACATGGTTCTCACAATCTAATCACCTCTTCAAGGCTCCACATTTCAATTACCATAATAGGATTTCCCACCCTCTTAACACATTCACAGTAGGGGTTAAGTTTCTAATACACGGACTTTGGGGGACACAATTCAATCCACAGCACAGATTAAATTTGTAATTTAATAGAAACCTGCCTTGTAAATTTAAATTTTTAACATATGCTCAGTATCAAGCCAATCCAAAAAACAGTGATTCTTCAGGGCCATTGCAGTCTTGACAGTCTCGGTATGGCACTGAGAAAAGTCCCTGTTCACAAGAGAGGAGCTGTGAATGGCACTGCAGTGTCAGGGCACTCTTGCAGTAGGCGAGATGGCACCAGAAGCTTTAGGGGCCAGCCCGGTGGCGCACTGGATAAGTGCGCCGCTTGGGAAGCGCGGCGGCGCTCCCGCCCGAGGGTTCGGATCCCACATACAGACCGGTTCCCGCTCACTGGCTGAGCGAGGCGCGGGAGCAACACCGAGGGTTGCAATCCCGTTGCCGGTCCCCGGTCCGGTACGGGGGCAACACTGAGGGTTGCGATCCGTTGCTGGACATGGAAAAAGACAAAAGAAAAAAAAAAAAAAAAAAAAAGAAGAAGCTTTGTACTGAGGTGCACAGAGGCCACTCGGTCTGGCTGCACGGGAGGCATCTGGGGCACTGTGTGGGGTGCTGGCACTTCCGTATCCTCAGTCCTTCATCCACAATTCTGAAATCTACAAAGCTCTGATAACCAAACGTTTTTTAGTAACTTGACCTGAACTAGCATGAGGCACTTTTGGTCCTTGGGTCCTTTTATTATACTGCTCATAACACTCATGCATCTTTCATCTATTTAGAGGAGGAGATATTAATGTATTTGATTACAGAGAATTGCACCAGACCTCACTGGGAATGTCACTTGCACAGCATTACCTTTCTAAAACCCCGAAAATCCTGGATTCCAAAGCACAGCTGGCCCCAAGGGTTTCAGAGAAGCGAGTGTGGAGCTGTGCTAAGCCATTTAACCCTCCCGGCAACACTGGAAGCGGTGGCTCTTACCCACAGATGGAGAGACGAGGCTCAAAGAAGTGATCACCTGAAGTCTCAGCTCTCAGGGGGCAGAGCCGTGTGAACCCAAGACTGTCCAACCCAATTGTCAAGATCTTACCCACTACACTAGATTCTTTAGGGGAAGGACCCAGCATAGGGAATTTGAACTTTACTCCATAAGCAGTGGAGGAATTACTGAGATTTTCTGAATTAGCGGGAGATGATGGAGAAAGAGGAAACAGGACGCAGAAGGCAGTTTTCAATTTTTACTCTCCAGCTGCCTCTGAGGAATGGATCACAGGGCAGGGACATGAGAGGAGGAAGAGAGACCACTAGAAGACTGTCACAGTAATCCATTCGTTCAGTCCAGTCAGACGACTGAGGTTTTAAGCACATTAAGTACAGGCTTGGATCCCTGCTGTCCTTGGAAGGAGATGATAAAGCCATACTCTAGTGTTTGTCTCTACAAAGTATAAATTAACAAAAATAAAGGTGTGCAGTTTGGCTGGCTGGTCAGAGGCTCCTCTTGGAAGGCAGGGATTGCCCTGGGGAAACAAGCCAGCCTAGAAGCACCAAGGTGGAAGAGCCGAGGGGGGTAGTTAGGGGAGCCTGGAGACTTCGGACCTCGAAGTTGCGGATCGGATTTGGTGGGGAAGATCACAGGTGGCCAAGGGGACGCCAAAGGCCAGTGAGGAGGTGTTGGTGTGAGGCCAGGTTCAGTAAGAGACAGCCCCTCCCGTTGTTTCCCTCTTCAGGTCAAGGCTGGTTCCGTGAAGCAGGAGTTTGAGAAGCAAGATGAACTGAAGCGCTCTGCCATGAGGGCAGTGGCCGCCCTGCTGACCATCCCCGAGGTGGGGAAAAGCCCCAGCATGGCCGACTTCTCCTCCCAAATCCGATCCAACCCAGAACTTGCTGCCCTCTTTGAAAGCATCCAGAAGGATTCTGCTTCAGCGCCCAGCACGGACTCCATGGAGCTCAGCTAGCCCTCCCCCAGTGCCCAGGTGGGCCCTCACTCAAGAGAAAGGAGCCCACCAAAGCCCAAGGCCTCACCTCCCACCGCAGGCCTCAGACCTCTCCTTTTGCCCTCCCATCATCTCACTAGGGGCCCCTGCTCCTGGTGAGGGCTTTACAGTGCCTTCTCCAGGGACCCAAACTCCAGGCGCCAGCCTGAGCTGAGGCTGCCAGCAGTTGGGCCCTTTAACTCAGGACAGTCACTCAAAGAAAACAGGGTGAGGTTTCCAGTGATTTCTACCGTATTCCCCCTCGTATTAGTTAGTCTGGTTCCTGCAAGCTGGGGAGTCCCTTCCTGCCTCCCCAAGTAGTATTTAGACTGTGGTCACAGCTGTGACAAGTTAGGAGACAGCAGGCATATTTCTTTACTTCACTTTATCTGAATTCTGCGATGCCAGAAGTCAGTGCTTGTGTAGCAAACTGGGCAACACAGAGGTACAAGTCACCTTTCAGGTCAACACCCAGGCATAATCAACTGTTTGTGTCCTGAGGAAAAGTTCTTTTTTTTTTTAAAGATGACTGGTAAGGGGATCTTAACCCTTGACTTGGTGTTGTCAGCACCACGCTCTCCCAGTGAGCTAACCGGCCATCCCTATATGGGATCCGAACCCGTGGCCTTAGTGTTATCAGCACTGCACTCTACCAAGTGAGCCACGGGCTGGCCCTGAGGAAAAGTTCTGAATGTGTCATTTCCAGTTTTTAGTTTGAAGACACAGAAATGTAAGTGACAGGCCAAAGTATTTTCTGTGATGTCCCAGGTTGATGAATAGACCCTAAGAGGGATCATAACCTTAACAAACAATAATATTGTCTAAGGAAGGTTCAGGGCTGCAGTTAAAAAGGAAGCTTTGTCATGTTAAATGTGAGATCACCAACCAAGAGGCCTGATCCTCGCCAGTGACCCCCCACCTTGGGAAACTGGTACAACTAGGCCTGAGGCAGCAGCTGGGGCAGGGGTCACATAAGAGGCTGGAGGCCACCTTCCAGTACCCAAGGCTGAATCATCCTGCTGTGTCTTTGGACAGAAGTCATGGGATACTGTCTCTGCACCCCATAAGAATTTCAGAGTACGGAAGAAACTCTTCTGGACACTTTGATGCAAGTTTTCTCAGTTCTCACAAGAACCATCATGGGTAACTGTCATCAGCTTTACAAAGTGAAGCTAAGAACGGCTACTTGTTGCCTGGGAGATGCAAGCTTCCTCATTTCAGTGTCTCAATTGACAGCCTACTTTGGTCTGAGGGCCAGCTCTTCCTCCCTCTTCCCCAGCCCCAACTGGAGCTGAATGAGGCTAGCCTGGGCACAATGAGGCCATGTTCCCTGTTCAAGGTTGAATGTCCTTTATAAACCCTCCAAGTGGGAAGACTCCACTGGGTGTTAACAGGCAAAAGAACAATCTCTGTGACAAGCTGTCAAAGTTCGTCAAGAAACTGAAAACTAAAACCAAGGGAGGAAAATGCCAGATGGCAGTTTTTACGGTTTTATTTAAACAAATAAAACGTGCACATGAGCTGTCTATTCGTTTTCTTCGCTGCGCAGCCTGGCATTGGGATTGGTGACTCTGATGGCCAGCTGGGCTGCTCTTTCCACAATGGCTTTGCGGTTCTTGGAGGAAACATTGTGAGCAATCTCAGCACAGTAAGATCTGGAAGAGAATAATTAAGTAGGTAAGGAACAAGCCAGCCCTGAACACACACTTATAGAACTCTACTGGGGAGGCCATGGCTTTGTTCACTCTAACCCCCAAGTCACAGCACCAGAGAGAGGTGCTTGGTCAATGGCTGCTGACTGAGACCTACATGCCCCCAAACCCCA
Source organism: Galeopterus variegatus (assembly GCF_000696425.1). Lineage (NCBI taxonomy): Eukaryota > Metazoa > Chordata > Mammalia > Dermoptera > Cynocephalidae > Galeopterus > Galeopterus variegatus. The sequence goes on along the minus strand of NW_007730333.1, from coordinate 105,907 downwards.
AGTCCCCTGATTCCATGGTACCAGTGGGTAAGGCTCCTGCAGTGCTCCCTGGTAGTAATAAGAAGGCTCTAGTTTATCAAGCACCCACACTGTCCCCTCTCTTAGTCCTCCAGCAGCCATGTAGTCCAGGTATCATCTCCATTTTACAGATGAGGAAACCAAGGCCCACAAAGGTGGAAGCGAATTCCCAAGTCACAAAGCAAATAATGGAAAAGGACAAGGACAAACACAGGCCCAGACCCCAGGTCCAAAGATTCTCTCTCAGTACTAACTGGCCCAACCCCACCCCCCGGGTGCTTGGCCTTGCCCATGAGAAGTTTTGGAAATCTCTGCAAAGTGGCCAAGAGCAGAATACAAGTCTGAATCAAGTCAAGGGCTCCTAGTTTGACTGTTGAGGACACAATTCAGGTTGAGAGAAGTAACACTGCCTAAAGTCACCCAGTCAGTAACAAGCCCTCACATATCCCGAGTACTGAGTATGCCAGGTACTGTTGTAATTAATTCCTCACAAGTACAAGAGGCAGCTATGCTCTGCCCCAGTTTGATACAAAATGGCTTAAGGAGCAGTCTCAGTAAGCAGGTGGCTTATCAAGCCATCGACCGTGGGTTACGAACAGACATTCCACCCCTGAAGCAATTTCAGCCACAACAGAAGCAGGACTGTAAGGAATGATTAAATGGGGCTGTGGGCATAGCTTAAGAACACTGTGGGAAAATAACTGTAACAGCAAGAGACGAGTTAACCCACACAAAGAATTTTTTGTTTTATATAGAGGAGTCCACTAGTTCAAAGTAGCTATATTTTAAAATGAGTCTATGTTTTTAAGACTAGGTTGCATTACACTTAAAAACAAAAAAACCCTCCCCGTCCTGGTCCACCTACATATTTGATAACCGTAGTCACAGTGCACTAACCATTTTAAATGCATCCCGCGCCCAGGCATGTTCCACACTTCTGCATGACAACCACTTTGGATGTGTAATATTCCACCCAGTACTCTACCTCTCACCAATTACATTTTCAGTTGTTTCCAACTGGTTATTGCTGCTAGTATTTCTATGGGTCTTTATGAACACTTCCATGCTGCTAATAAAACATATATATGGCAAGCAGCAAACCACAAATGAAGAAAGATCACTTCTGCTACACCCCACGTACTGAGTTAGTTATGTCTGTCTGCCATAATTCAGCTGCCGACCTGCTTACTGTGGTTTGGGTATCCATCAATAATTCTTTCCCTTATCCTTTCTAAAAGAAACTTCCAGCATTTCAACATCTGGTTAAAACTCCAATCTCAAAATATAACCAAGTTAGAATACTGGTTTTGTTCATTATTAGTTTTGTCTACAACCATTACAGACAAACGCGGATGTTTGGTTTGTTTACTGGGAAGGGAAGAAAATAAACCATCCTCTGCTTAACCAAAAAATACCACTCCCTTCAATCCAGACTCATACAAAGTGTCTAAATCACTTTCCATGAGAAATGTTTTCTCATTCCGTAGCCCTAGAGTTTCAGCCAAGGCAGACCACTGAGTCTCTTATACACCAAGTGTCTAACTTGCCCACCACACCTACAGCTAAAGCCCTGTGGACCCTCCGTGTGCTCTTCCATCTCTACACCTTTCTGTAAGGTATTCTCTGCCTGCCTTTCCTCCTTTCCTCCACCTCAGACCGCACTGGGCTCTAAAGCCCTCCTGCCCCTGTCAGGCAGCAACTCCCTTGTTCCTGTAACATCTTGAAGATGCTCTCCACCACACCATAGAATAAAGTGCCACTTAGGTCTGGGGTTATTGGCCCTCTCCCCCACCCCCCCACATAGAGCAAGCACTATTCTGGAAAGACTGCTCAAAGCACAGAGTTCGCTGTGTCTACCAAAGTCCTCCTTTCTCCGGTCTCATGTTCCCACACCACTCCAACCGCACCCCAAGAGGTTCTAAAGCGTGCGCCAGAGCCACTCACACAGATGCAGCAGACTTGACGCCTGACCCCAGAGGAGGGACCCACCTCACCTGTTGCACATCAGCAGCACCTCCAGCTCCTTGACATTGTGAACCAGGAGCTTCCGGAAGCCACTGGGCAGCATGTGCTTTGTCTTCTTGTTGCTCCCATAGCCGATGTTGGGCATCAAGATCTGGCCCTTGAATCTTCTCCTTACTCTGTTGTCGATGCCTCTGGGCTTCCGCCAGTTACGCTGAAAAGAGCGCACAGGTGGTAAGTGTCCGTGCGGCTGTGACCCGCCAGGAAGGGAGAAGCACCACGCGCAAGGGCAGCGGCCAAACGGTCCAGGGAGCCTCCAAGATCCCGCAGAGATGCGCAGTGCCCTTGATTTCTACTTTCCAAACGACTCCTCTACTTCAAGCTTTTATTGGTGGAAAAAGTTGGAATTTCTGGCTTTAATCAGTACAAATGTAGATCCACGCTCACACCCGCACGACAGATACTGCAGATGTGAGGGACCATGTATGTGATATGACAGAGCCCTGCTCTCAGAACCTGAGTTTTCTCATCTATAAAATGGGCATCATCTGCCTCTCCTGCTGTCATCAGGCCACCTAAAATGCATGATATAAATACAAAGTCCTCAAAACAGCCAAGTTTCCCTTATTTAAATTTCAATTTACACTTCGAGGGACCCTCAGGGAGACCTGAGTTTCTACAGAGAGCTCTCCCACCGACCACAAACGAGTTCATCTGTCAAAAGTAACCCTCCCACCAGGTGATGTCACACACACTACAGCCTGTTTAAGAACTCCTTTCTTCACCCCAACACCATCTCCATCCCACTACCATATACCTTAATTTTGACATATCGGTCTGACTGGTGCCGGATGAACTTCTTGGTCCTCTTTTTAATGATCTTGGGCTTCACAAGGGGCCTGAGGGCAGCCATGATGCCTTAAAGAAAGAGGCAGACCCAAATTAAAGGAGAATCTTGGAAGGAGGTTTTCCTGCCCAGGGTTTGAACACTGTTGCAGAGTGTCTTCCAATCTCCAACTACTGAGCAAGCTGGGAATGGAATGGGTACCTCTGCCTGGCTTGCTTTCCCTCCCGTTTCCGAAGCTGGCAGAATACTAGTCACTCTCCAGACGCGATCCCAGGAGGTGAGGTGTCACCGACCCACTAAAAGCACAAGAAAATATGCCAACTGCTGACCTAAAACAAAACTGACCCCAAGGCCTTCTCGGCTTGTAAAGGGCAGCAAATCCCACCCCACTTAGTGTCCGGCCCCCCAGGTGGTCCTTCAGGGGCGTTGGCCAATCCACTTGAATCCGAGTCTCAGTTTTCCCCTGTAAAATGTAGATGACACCGCACGTTTAATGCCCGCACAAAGTAAACGTTCAATAAAGAAAAACAGACAATTCCCTTGGGGGCTGGCGCTCTGCAATAACCTCGTGAGGCGCACACACCACGACGCACTTCCAAACGCCTCGGTCCTCTGAGGGTGCGGTTCCACCTGCAGACACCGAGAGCCGCCCTACCGCTACCCCACCCTCTCCACCAGGCGCTCCTGTTCTCTCGAAGACCCGGGCCGTTTCACGTTAAGTCTCCCCGAGACCCTCGCCCGCTGCCGCAGCTTGTTATCGGCTTAACGAGTCGACCCACAGCAACCCCGGGGGAGGGGAGGCCGCGCGGGGCCGACAGCGGCGAGCGCGGGACCCTCGGCCTCGAGCCCGGCCACCGCAGGTCCTCCACGGCCTCCCAGCAGCACCGTGGTCCGGCCCCAACCAGCACCTGCACCGCCGGGGATCAAACGAGCAGTCCGCGGCTCTGTATGACCCCAGGCGGCCTCCGTAGAGCAGCAAGCAGCCCTGGGAGGCAAAACCCCATCGCCTCCCAGACCGCTCTGCTGTTCCCGTACAGGATCCAGCAAACCGACGACGGCAATGGCCCCAGAGACGACACCATGGGGCGGTGAGGCCAGATGAAGGCCGCAGCAATGAGGATGGCCCACGATTAGGACTCACCGAATAACAGATGGCGGCCACTTCCGAAGGCAGCGCCGAGGAAAAGAGAGGGGAGGGGGTGCGCAAGGGCTGATGGGACGTGACCCTTAGGTCCTGGCAGGGAAAAGACGAGCTCTTCCGGCCACGGGTCCTTCAAAGAAAATAAAGATGCGTTAGAGAAATAATGCTGCAAAAAATGCCAAGTATACATGTTTTTCTATTATACATTAATATCTAGGAATAGAACTGGAAATTTACCTTACCTGCCTCGGGATTACGTAGAAAATTTGGAATTCTTTCTGAGCTCAGACCTGGTAGGGTGCTGACCTGGTACGGAGCATCTACTTCCGCCAAAAGTTGAAGCCCAATCCGGTTTTTAGACTACTTCCGCCCGAGTTTCTTCTATCCCAAAGTGCGCCTCTTAGTGGCCAGGAGGGAACAGAACAGAGACGTCCCAATAACTCCCTCGCACGAATTTATTTATATAGAAAGTAGTACTGGGACTGTAACAGCCACCATTCAACGGGATTTGCTGTCCCTACTGATTCTATAAGGTAGTTCTATTATTTTCTCTGTTTTACAAACAAACTCCTGCTGTGGTACACACTAGTCGATGGGAAATTCCAGAGTCCCAGCTTCCTACTATCCTTACATGGCTTTGATAACTGAGAATAATTACAACAATGATGTATTTAGCATTTACTTTTTTTTTTTTCCTTTTTTTGTCTTTTTTACTGACCGGCAACGGGATCGCAACCCTCGGTGTCGCGCTCGCACCGCGCTCAGCCAGTGAGCGGGAACCGGTCTCCACATGGGATCCGAACCCTCAGCGGGAGCGCCACCGCACTCCCAAGCGGTGCACTCTCCAGTGCGCCACCGGGCCGGCCCCAAAGTCGACACTTCTAACCATTAGGCTAAACTGCTTAGTTTTTTTCTTGTTTTTTAAGATTGTGAAAGTCAAATTTCAGGAGGAAAAAGAACCCTCGATGCCACATCTCGAACACAGTACAGATGTCCTTGGTGATCCTGACAGAAGCAGTTCCATGGGTGACATGGGGACAGAAGCGGAACTAGATTGTGCTTAAGACTGAATGAGAGGTGAGGAGGGGAGAGAAGAGCAGGTGTGGACATCTCCGTCACCTCCGTCATGAGATTTTGGCCGGGAAGGGAAGAGGAGTTTGAGGAGACCCAGTGTTTGCATGAGGTCACACAGCTGGCAAGTGACAGGCTTGGGACTAGGACCCGTTGTGTCTGTGGCTGCAGCACATTTCATGAATCGTGCTTGTCCTGTGGGCTGTGTGAAGTCAGATGGGATGCAGGGCGTGGAAGCACGGTGCTAATGGCAGCTGAGTGATGCGTGTCGTGAAGGTAAAGGTCTTGACGGGGTCAAGTGGGTTAATGGGGGGGGGGGGAGTTAGGACCCAAGGG
>NW_007730333.1:90871-100406 GCF_000696425.1 Galeopterus variegatus | reverse complement strand
GGGGGGGGGGGGGGGGGGGGGAGGGGGGGGGGGGGGGGGGGGGGGGGGGGGGGGGGGGGGGGGGGACTTACGAACCAGAGAGCATGCCTCCAGTTTCCAAAGACCCAAGAGACCTGGAAGCAGTGACCCAATGGCTCAGTCTTTGGGAGGTGAGGGACATGTTGCCACCTTGTTCCACCGAGGAGGGCACAAGGGCACCCACACTGCCTGCTGCTTCCCGTGGGCACTGAGGTCCGGAGAAAAGAGGCTAGAGGATCCATGCAGGCGTCCCTGTCAATATCCCAGGGAGGAGCCTGCTGTGTCCCCTGGGCTCAAGCTTCCCAATGGGCTGTGTGTGACCCCTGTGGCCACAGCTCCAGAGCAAGAAATCACATCTGCTGAGTCACAGGTGACATAAGAAAAACTCCAACCTGGTTTATTTCAAAAGGGCAGAGGTCAGGAGAGGGAAATAGTCAAAAACTGCCTATCTTTCCCCGGACACATCTGTCCTCTGAAACACTGGACACTTTGGGTTCAGAGTGAGCTGGCCCTGGGCCATCTCACTGAAATGACTTCTTTTGTCTGGCTCCTTGACACCACTCCTGTGTTTATGGCTCTGGGCCACTAGGTGCACTGGCCCTGGCCCAGGATGGCCAGATCAGGCAACACCTGGGCCACTCTAGTCGATGTAGTAGACCTTGGCGGCATCGTAATAGGCGTGGGTCATGTAGCTGGTGTCCCTAAGGGGCCACCAAATGTCAGGGTGGTAGGTGGCTGGATAGACATGGTGCTGGGGTTGGATACAGCTGAAAAGTGCCAGGCTCCGGTCAGTGGCCACGGTGGGCAGGTAGAGCCGCAGCTTATCCAGAAGGTGACCCGGCCAGAAGGAATTGGAGTGGTTTCGCTGCAGACCGCTGGGCCTCTTCGTCTTCAGCTGCCTGGAAAATGAGAAGACACAGGGAAGCTTGTCATGGCAGACAGGCCAGGGCCGAGGCTCCCTCTCAGCAGAGCATACCAACTGTGACCAAAGTGGAGATCTAGCACTGAGCTAAGCACTTCAATACCTCAGTCCTCACTACAGTTCCACGTGACAGGTTCTGTTATCCTGTCCACCCTACCAATGAGGATCCAGAGACCTAGAGAGGCTGTCATTTTCCCAGGGTCGCACAGTGAGCAGGTGGCCGAGCATAGGCTTGACTCCCAGTCCAGTGCTCTAAACCCCAAACTCTTAAGCGTACACCATGTGTTTAATCTAGAGGCACTGTAATGTGGTGCTCAGAGTGCAGCCTCTGAAGCCGACCTAGCTGGGTTCATATGACCTCTCCACCACTTAATAGGTGTGTTGCTTTGAACAAGATGTTTAACCTTTCTGTACCTCAGTTTCCTCTTCTGTAAAATGGGTATGCTGAGAGTAACATACTTCATAGGCTTGTTGAAAAGATTTAAATGAGTTAACACATGGAAAGCCCCAGAGCAATGCCTGCCTGGCGCTGTGTGAGCACCTTTCAGGTCCTGGGCACTGACTTCCAGGTGCTATTTTGGGGGTACCATAAGACACGTAGAATCCCAGGCGCCTTCTCCAAGGCAAGGCCAGCCCGCCTTCCCACCTTCCTTCCTTCCGCAGTTAGATGATGGCCACAGACCTGGCGAATTCCTCAAACTCCTTAAAGCGCATTTTCTTGATTTTCTTTGGCATTTTCCTAGTGGAGAAGAGAGAGGCATTCTGTTAGGAGAGGGAAATGCAGGCTAATGGGGCCTTTTGGGAAGTAGGTCAGGGCCCTAGGAATGGGCATACTTCCGAGTCTCAAACCAGAGCTCTGAAAGGGGAATTTCTTCTACCTGGGTCAGGGCTGTGATGTCGTGCTCCATGCTCCACACAGGGGAGCACACCGTGGGCTCAGGTTGGCCAGTCCAAGCCTCATCACTTGGCTGACTAGGTGACCTGGGCAAATCACTTCCCCTTTCTGAGCCTTGGTTTTCTCATTTCCCAGAATGAAGACCTCCTGGGGAAGCTATGAGAGATGTTCAAGAAGCAGTAGCTGCTGAATTTGAGCCCTCTTGGGGCCCCTGACTCCCACCTTCCCTGCCAGAGCCTGACCCAGACTTGAGGACAGAAGTGGTAAAAACCGACCCCCAAACTCCCGGCCTGGCAGACGTCACTGATTGACCCCAGTACTCTTTCCCACCAAGGCTGCATCTGGCCTCAGAATCTTTCACAACCCAGTCTAAGTAGCAAGATAGAGCCAATGTTTCTCCTTGACCTGGGGACCTCTGTTTATCCTTTACAGCTGTGACCTACCTAAGCATGGACAAAAATCCCTTTCATAGGTTTCCACCCACTTCCTGCATTCACAGCTAAGGAATTGGTGCCAGCCACCCTGGGGCTAGAAGGCAGTCACCATGTAATCAGAGGGACCTTCGTGGCTCATTCTCGGCTCTTTACAACCAGAGCTGTGGACAGACCTACCCGCAGGCCTGAGTCCATCCTGCACTTCAGAACAACCTGACCGGGGCTGGGTAAAACAACAACAATCATTGATTTGATTGAGTGCTATCTGTGCTGAGAGGTTTACATGCATTTCTCACCTAATCCTGAGTGTGTGTGGAAGGAGCTGGCATGTCCCTTTTACACACAAAGATGCTGAGGCTCAGAGAGCGAGTGAGTCCATCTGACCTGAGGCCCTGCTGAGTCCCACCCCGGGCATTCTGGCCCTTCCACCCCTGTGGGCAGCCATCAGTGGGCTAGAGTGTGGGGCAGGTCCTGAGCCCTCGCTCCGCATGGTATCTGGTCAGCTGCTCCTCTTCCTCCCACGCTGGGCCCATCCCTTTGCAGGGATGCCGCCCTGTTCTTCGATCTGCAGTCACCCACTCATGCTACCCACAGGTTGCTACCTGCTGCTTAGCCCAAATCTGGGTGGCCTAGGCTTTGGATCACCAAAGAAGGCCATTTTCTTGGTCTGAGGGTAAGGGACATCCCCAAGGCAGTGCTTTTTCTCCTATCAGGAGCTGCAAACCCGCCTCTTGCCAGAGAAGGAGCTTGTCAGCTACAGGGTGGCAGGGCAGGGAGGGGGCTGCCCCACCGCCCCCTGCAGGGCCCCCACACTGGCTCATGATTTGCACAGATGCCTCGCCCATTCTCTAGGAAGACTCTTCTTTTAATCTTTTCCAGAGACCCTGCAATTGTATAGTGCTGTGGTCAGGAGGGTAGTTGTGTATGAGCTGCAGCCAAGATCTAGGATCCTAGGACATGTGCCAAGGGTGATGTGGTGACCAGTCAGTCTGGGAACGCCGTGTTAGGACACAGACACTGGCCCAACAGGATGCCCCATGTATCAGTGTCCCAGTCCCTGCAGCTGAAGGGACAGCAATGGGGCAGGAAGCAAAGGGCAGGGAGAAAGGGGGTCTGACACTCAGCTTGTCGGTCTTCTTAGCTGCAGACTGGCCAAGGCCCTGGGGCCTACGCAGGGCAGGATTCGGAGCGCAGACCTTCCAGTCAGAGTAGTAGCCTCCGGGCTGCCGGATCGGGCGCACCTGGTCCTTCTGGAAAATGATCTTGTCTCCTGGGTACAGCAGGGCTGTGAGCAGTGACAGACATGCGTGTGGCCCGTCAGCCCAAGATCAGCCCCCTCCCCGAGCCTTTGGGGCCAGATGGGGGCTTTTTTAAAAAAATAAATCTTCATTTTTGTTTGAAAGGGTTTTTTTCTTCTATACATTTTTAAAAACTTTTTCTTTTTATTTATAATTATTTTTTATGTTTTTAACTTTTTATTTAAATGATTGTAGATTCACCAGAAGTTACAAAAATAGTGCAGTGGGGTCCCTTGACCCTTTGCCCCAGCTTTCCCTCATGGTGACATGGCACACAGCTGTAACACAGTAGCAGGAGAGGGCGTTGGGGCAACACTGCTAACCAGACTACAGATGAGTGAGGATTGTTTACAACCAGGTCAGCAAAGGCCCCAGGCCTGGGTGCAACTAGGACTGAGTTGGTTAGGAGTCCCAAGAGGAAGCAGGAGGACCCAAAGAAGCTTCACGGGGTTACCTCAGGCCTGTCCGACGGCAATTTTCTCCTTGTCTTGAGTCAGACTCACAGATAGCCTTGGGAGAGCTTCCTAACAAGTGCAGATCATAAAACTACCGGGCCGGGGTCTCCACCTCCATGCAACTATTAAGCAGAGCTCGTCCTCAGACAGTGACACATGAAAATCTCACGTTCTAGAAAAAGTGATGCACGTGACACTCCAGATTGTCACTGCTGCTTATTCGGGGGAGGGAAGGGGCTTCGCAGGTGAGAAGGTGGGGATATGTGCAACATCAGCATTTTCAAAAGGTATGTGATTTTTCAAAGTGTGATTTTTAACTGACTTACATAAATGATTTTATATAAATGGAAAAGAAAAAGACAGTCATGAAAGGACAGTCACTGAAGTATCAATGGTGGCCAGCTCAAGCTGGAGGATTTTTATTTTTATGATTTCAAAATCATTTGAATGAGCAAGTATTATCTGTAAAAAATCAGGGAGCGGGGGAGGCCAATAAAGCTATATTCACGGGGTGAAGGGGATACCTCAGTGTTCTACAATTTTGGCCCATGAGCTTGAGGCCTGCAGTCTGAGACCACCAAGTTCTAGCCTAGAAAACAGACCTAGGAGTCCAGATCCATATTTGGGCCTCTCTGCCCAGAGCAGAGCAGGCCTCTGTCATGAAGACACCCAGTAGCTAATGGCCAAGACAGTGGTCGGAGATGGAATGAGTCTAGTTTATCTGGATCACCCAGAAGCAAAAGGATGCCCACCCAGGGATGCTCTGTGGATGTCAGATCTGTGTAGGGGCCAGGAGCTAGCAAGAGCCGGCGGCAGAAAAAAACTACAGTGGCCGCTTGTTCCGGTGGGACAGACAATGGAGGCACATCCGGATGGGACCTGACACCAAGGTGCGGTCCAGTGTGGCAGGCCAGCCGGCGTCTGAGCAGATGGAAAGCCGCGGTCGGTCCCGCTGCTAGCCAAGCCCTGGTGTGCCAAGGCCGGGGAGGCGAGGCTCCCGGAGGGCGGGGCAGGAGGGACATTTGGTGACAAGTCAGTGTCTGGAGCAGCAGGGTCCCCTTTGGCCTCTGCCCTCCCAGCCCAACTGCTCAGCGCGTGCGGGAGATGCCATCGTTTGAGATGGCCTCCCTGTGTCCTGAAGGCTTTGCCCACGTTCCCCTGTATAGACCTGTTATGGCTGAATCGTGTCCCCCCAAATTCATATTTATAAGACCTGTCCTAACCCCCAGTACCTCAGAATGTGACGGCATTTGGAGATAGGGCCTTTGAAGATGTAATTAGGAGAAAATGAGGCAGTTAGGTTGGGCCCTATCCAATCTGACTGGTGTCCTTATAAGAGGAAATGTGGACACAGAGGGACACTGGGGCACATGTGCACAGAGAAAAGACCACAGGAAGAGGCAACAGAAGGGGCCCTCTGGGAGGCAGCAGAGAGGCCTCGGAAGAAACCAGTCACCCTGGTCTGGGACTTCCAGCCTCCAGAACAGCGAAAGACAAATGCCTGTTGTTTAAGCCCCCGGTCTGTGGTATTTTGTTATGGCAGCCCTACAAACTAATATAAGGCCCAAGGCCCTGTACGTTTAGCACTTGTTTCCTTCCCTCTTGGGAAAAAGATGAACTAACCAACTGTGACTGTCCCCTCCAGTTGTCAGGTGAGCCCCACCCTGGCTGTGTGCCCCTTCTCAGACAGCTACATTTCCCAGTGCGGCCTCAGTTCCATCCCGCAGGGTTCCCACAGGTGCGGCTTGCTCCTGCATGTTTTAAAGCACATCACATTTACAAACTCATGAGTTTGGGACGCTGGCACGCTACATTTCCCAGTGCGGCCTCAGTTCCATCCCGCAGGGTTCCCACAGGTGCGGCTTGCTCTTGCATGTTTTAAAGCACATCACATTTACAAACTCATGAGTTTGGGACGCTGGCACTGCTAAGTGGTCCTCAGAGGGCTGGACATCCCCTGCCCCCACCTATCAGAAACACACACGACCCAGAGACGCAGAAACGCACAGAGGGCTCAGATCCGCTTGGATGTGTGACAACATCATTCTGCCCCCAGCAGAGGGCGGAAGTGGCGTGGAAATCTCAGGGCTGAGTCCTGTTTGCAGAGAAAAGGGCCTCAGCAGACCCTGCCTCCTGGTGCATTCCCACCTCATTGCTCCTTGCAGAAGAACCAAGAAACAGGCCTGGCTAGAGAAATGGTTTTGAGAGAAGTTACCATTTCTACCAAATCTCTCTCTTTGAAGTTGGGATGGTTCCTTTACGCTCAACCTCAGGACTCCCTTCCCAGAACTCCTTTCACCTGGAGCTTCCTGCCCTAGTATGAGCTTCCAGCTCACCAGGCTCAGGGCTCCAGAATCCAGACTTCCAAAATCTCAGTTGGGGAACCCAGATCTCCAGGCCTTGAATTCTAGAAATCCCATTGTTGGGAACAATAGGAAAATGTCAGGGCCCCTCGGATGTTCAGAACCTTGCTGAGCAGTTGCTGTAAATATCCTCAGGTGCTCCTTGTTACTACTTAATGTAAGTTGTGTATGGGCACCCAGGTGTCCAGGGTTGTGGACTTAAGTATAAAAGACTAACAGCGCTGATCCACAGTGCTTCTCAGAACTCTCAGAGACGCCACTAGGACAGTTGCTCCTAGATCTGAATAAAGCCCATTCATTTTTCTATACCTACGGCTCCTAGAACCTTTTTTTTCTATTGCCTAGCTCACAGGCCTGCGTGTGGAGGGCTTGTAACCCAATCTGTGCAACAGACCCGAGGGGTCTGTAAGCCCTAGCTTTACACCCATCTTGCAGCAAAACAGTCTGGGCTGTTCCTCCTTCCGTCTCCCTCCCTCTTCCCAATGTCCAGCACAGGCCCCAGCATCTTGACTGGATGCATGTTGTCTGGGGAAGGACAAACCTCAGGTGGATGTCACCCGTGCCCTAGCTCATGTGCCTCTTGGTATCTTCCCGAGGGCCAGCCACCGAGGCCCTTACCTTTCATGAGGATGGCCTCTGTCAGCGGGAGGCCGTAGAACTCACAGAGCTTCCAGCATTGCAGGTAGACCAGAAAGTCGTCCCTGCGGGACAAGCCGATGAGGTCCCTCATCTCCCCATGGATGGTGGATGGGAGGCAATGCTCATCCAAGTGCTTATTCCCGCAGCGCACCAGGCGGCACTGCTCCGTGTACTGGATGGAGGAGGTTGCGAGCTGCAGAGAGAACAGAGGGAGCTCAGCCGTCTCTTCGCCTCATGTCCTTCATCCTGGCTGGGAGGCAGGTGTGGCGCCCCACTGACCTCCACCCACGAGGCCCCCATGGTGGGCAATGGCAAAGAAGGCACAGCAGGGCTGCCATTCCACTTCTGAACTCAGTGACTCAGGGGCAAAACCACACATGGTCAAGGTCACCACTGAAGGGCGCCTGAATGGTCAGCGCACATGGTTCTGCATGCACACAAGACTGTATATTCTATGCAGTAAGATGCGGCCCAGATGCCCTAGAGGCATCCTGTTGAAAACAACATTCAAGTGTTTGGCTGCATGGGAATTTAAATTAGTACGGCTGTCTGTGACCCTGAGGTGGAAGCTGTGTGCTAAGGGTGGGTGACAGAGCAAGTTAGAATGGGGTGTGCAGCCACTTTTGGCACCTTTTTCTTTTTTTTTTTTTTAAACAAGGAAAACATCTATATTTTTAAAGCTTCTAACACCATAATCAGCAAAGTACAGCCCATAGGCCAAATCTGGCCCATCACCTGTGTTTATAAATAAAGTTTTACTGGAACCCAGCCACGCTCATTTGTTTAGGTGTTGTCTATGGCTGCTTTCACGCTACAGCAGCAGAGCTGAGTAGTGCAGACAGAGACCGTGTGGCCCATGAAACCTGGCATGTTTCTCTGGTCCTTTACAGAGAAGCGTTGCTGATCCCTGCTCTAACGTTTTGGGTTTTCTTGTCATGCAGCTGAGTCAAATCTTAGTTGATATAGCACTCACCAATACCTGCCATTTTATTAAATATATATACAAATATGTATTTATAATGTATTTATGTATAGTATTAATGTTGTCTGTCTCCCTGACTAGACTGCCAGCTTCCTGAGAGCAAGGACTGTTTGTTCCATCTAGCACTGGAAGAGTGTCTGGCACATCACAGGCCTCCCTTAAATACAAGGGTATTTCAGAAAGTTCGTGGAAAAACAGAATTGAAAGATAATGCAAATCTTTCCATGAACTTTTTGAAGTATGCTTGTATTTATTAGACAAACTAATTCACGCAGTTAATCCTTCCTTCCCTCACTCGCCATGTATTTCTGGAGTATCCACGCAGTGCCAGGCCCTGTGCCAGGTGCTTGTGGTGACTCCAGCTGTGATGAGAAGGCAGCCCTGGTCTCAGGATACAAAGTCGTAATTAAAGGTTGGGGCTGGCTGTTTAGCTGTTGGTTGGAGCGTGATGTTATAACACCAAGGGCTCCCCAGGCCGCAGGAGGTGCTGGTGCAGAAGATTTGAAGCCAGCCTGTCTAGCCCCCAAGCCCAGTGCCCTCCTGGGCTGGTGGTACCTTGTGCTGCCGCCGCCTCTCGCGGTACCGCTTGCCCACGTCCTCCATCTCCTCCAGGGTCATGGGCCGCGCCTCCATGCGTGTGTTGACCTCGGGCACTGTCAGCAGGTGCATCTGTGGAGGCTGTGGGGCTAAATCCTCCTGCTTCTTGAGCGGGCTCTTTGGGGAAGCTCTGTGCTCAGCCAAGGTATAATCTAGAGTTGGAGGGAAGAGACAAAGGACGGAGGGACTAAGAGGGTGGCATCTGCCAAGTTATCCACCATCACTGAGCAGGCGCCAGGCCAACCCTCTGCTCCCTTCCCAGTTGTCTGGGCAGTGCCCACCTGTGACACACCTTGAATGTGTCCCCGTTCTCCTGCTTCACTGTGACCTCCCTCACCTGCACACTACCCCAGCCTTCCTGCTGCTATTCTCATCCTCTATCACCCTGTTTCCACCAAGCAGCAAATAGGACATTTAAAAAGTATAAACCAGACCACCTCATTCTCCTGGCTTTCCATGCCACTTAGGCTCAAACCCAGAGTGCTTTCCCTGGGCTACAGGACCCTGCAGGATCTGGCCCCACCTGGCCCTTCTTGCTTCTGAGCTGAGGCGCCCAGACTTGTGCCCAAAGACAATGCAAGAGACACCCAAATCCACCTACCTTACCCACTGCCGCTATCTCCAGGGGAAAAGAACTCAGTGATGATGCCGAAATAGCACCATTCAACCAAATACTTGCTGCTTCGCTTCAAGTCAATAGGCCCAAATAATACCTTTGCTGCAAATTTGCATTGTAGCGCACTGTGGTCATTCAAATGCCTCGTGGCCAGCTACACAGATAATCATGAGCACAGGAGGGAAAGTGTGCCCCATTCAAGGTGGCCCAGAGCACACGCTGGACATGAAGGGTGTGTCCTGCACAGACACTGGGTAGTTACTACTGTAGGTGGGGGGGGGGGGGGGGGCGCATGCGGGGGGCAAAGGGGGGGGCC
>NW_007730333.1:81017-89898 GCF_000696425.1 Galeopterus variegatus | reverse complement strand
GGGGGGGGGGGGGGGGGGGGGTGATGCATGCAGGAGGCAACAGTGGGGGCACTCAGGTTCCCTGGGCTCTGAGACGGGCAGAGATCCTGCTTGGGAGGTGACGGTCCCTTTACAGGCAACTTGAGACTGGAGGTCAGAAATGTCCCGGGGGACAGAAGAATGTCTCTGAGGGAGCTGCCTGCTGCCTCCAAATGAACCACCCCAGTGAGGACACAGAGCACCCCACTTGATGTGACCATGAATACCAGGGGCACCAAATCTTCACCTATGTAAGGAATCCCTTCCAATACTTCCTCTAGATCCCTGAGGCTCCCTAATCAGACAGGGCAAGGAGCCCCCCAAACATGTCTGAGATTAAATTCCTGCCAACACGGTGGATGGGAGCAGAGCAAGATTCATTTCATTTAGAAAAACAAAAATGTGGTATATTTGGGGAGGGCACTGGAATGGGTGAGTGGTTGTAGTTGTTCATTTTTAAAAACAACAACAGCACTAAAACATAAAGAAACATGATGCACCCTTGTAGAGTAAATTCATAGCCAGAGCTTTAGTGAGTCCATTTCTAATTCGCCTCTGTGTCTCATCTCAACAGGTGTGGCCCCACAAGCACAGGGCTTGGCAAGTGGGAACTTGAGCTGTGCACAACCTATACAACAGTTCACAGCAGCCCTGCTATAATACCCCTGATAGTAGAATGCCATAGGAGACTTTCCAATAAACTCTAAACGTGTGCTGACGGCTGGCCAGTTGGCTCAGTTGGTTAGAGCATGGTGTTATGCCATCAAGGTCAAAGGGTTCAGGTCCCCATACCAGCCAACCACCAAACAAATCAGAACAAAACCAACAATAAATGTGCTAATTCTAATTTCTGAGCAAGAATTGTTAGTTAACTTTTTATCAGTACAGTGTGGATTAATAGTAAGGAGGCCTTGGACCTACACACAAATAAGCATCTCTGGAAAGGCTTGCCATTTGAGTCAGTTCTCAGCCTATGAGGCAGGTGCTGCTGGGCTGAGACTACCCGTTCAGGACCCTCCTCCAAGGGCCTCATTTGTCTTTGAATGGACACAGTGGTACCTGAGCACTCAAGAGAATATCTACTCCTTGGTTGATCTCTTATTTCAGAGGCCTGGCCAACCCACAGTAAGCCAAAGGTTGAGAACACAGGAAGTGAGTGCTGGAGGAGAGGCCAAGGCTGCCTGCACCATGCTCGCTGCCAGGGTTGGGGACTGGAGGCACAGGACGGGGAGGGGTGCGCACACTCTCTTGAAGTGGGCAGCTTGCTCCTCTGTTGAGCCATAGACCACTGCTTGTAGGTGCTGGCCACGATGTCCATGGTGATGGTGTTCTGCTTCCCAAGAGAGCTGAGATAGATCACTATGTCCTCCACCTCCTGATTGTTCAGAGGGACGCCAAGCTGAGGAGAGAAGAGAAGCCCCCAGGGCTGACAGGCTCCCACCCGAATGTCCTGCCGAGGCCTTGCCAGCCTGGCCCTCCCGCCCTCCTCCGCCTTGCTTCTAGTTTTATCTGCCACCACTCCCAACTCACACCCAAGGTCCACAGGAGCTCAGAGCCCTTTCCCAGTCCCTGAACACACCTGTACTTTCAACACCCTCTGCCTTCGCTCAGGAAGTCTCTGCCTGAAAAACTCCTACCCCACCTTCAAAGCCCAGTCCAGATTCATCACCATCTGCGCAGAGGCAGTTACTTTGTCCTCTGGGCTTTCTCCCCACTTCATACCAATCTCAGTGACAGCCTTTACCACACTGGATACAAAGAATGCTTTCCCATGTCTATCGTCTCTGTCCACACGGGACACATAAGCCTCCCTTAACCAAAATAAGGTAGGATCTGAAATACTACACCCCTCACCCTTTTAAGAATGATAAGCAACTCCGGAGGGGTAAATGTTTGCCAGCAATACTGAACATTCAGAAAGAAAAGGAAGTATAATTTTCTTCATTTTCTTTAGACAATGGTCATTGTTCATTAAACTTTCCTTAAATAAGACAGAACCCTCCTGGTGCTGAAGGATTTAATACTTTACCTTTTTGCTTATGGTAATTAAAGACCCTTTATCTTTTTGTTGTTTTAAATGATTTGAAATGTTGTTTAGAAAATTACATGTCATAAACTATATGTGTGAAAACTGATGATTATTTAAAACTGCAAAAGATGGGCCGGCCCGTGGCTCACTCGGGAGAGTGCGGTGCTGATAACAGTTCGGATCCTATATAGGGATGGCCAGTTCGCTCGCCTGGGAGAGCGTGGTGCTGACAACACCAAGTCAAGGGTTAAGATAATTAAAGACCCTTTATCTTTTTGTTGTTTTAAATGCTTTGAAATGTTGTTTAGAAAATTACATGTCATAAACTATATGTGTGAAAACTGATGATTATTTAAAACTGCAAAAGAATTAAAGACCCTTTATCTTTTTGTTGTTTTAAATGCTTTGAAATGTTGTTTAGAAAATTACATGTCATAAACTATATGTGTGAAAACTGATGATTATTTAAAACTGCAAAAGAATTAAAGACCCTTTATCTTTTTGTTGTTTTAAATGCTTTGAAATGTTGTTTAGAAAATTACATGTCATAAACTATATGTGTGAAAACTGATGATTATTTAAAACTGCAAAAGAATTAAAGACCCTTTATCTTTTTGTTGTTTTAAATGCTTTGAAATGTTGTTTAGAAAATTACATGTCATAAACTATATGTGTGAAAACTGATGATTATTTAAAACTGCAAAAGAATTAAAGACCCTTTATCTTTTTGTTGTTTTAAATGCTTTGAAATGTTGTTTAGAAAATTACATGTCATAAACTATATGTGTGAAAACTGATGATTATTTAAAACTGCAAAAGCAAGGGCTAATATCCCCTTACCGGTCATCTTTAAAAAAAAAAAAAAAAAAAAAAAAAACTGCAAAAGATATAACAGTCAACTTCCTGAAGTTTTCTTAAAGGTATATTACATTCAAAATATGTAAAAGCTTAACCCACCTAGACCAGGGGTCAACAAACTTTTTCTATTAGAGGCAGTTAGTAAATATTTTAGGTTTTGTGCGCCATATGGTCTCTGTCATAACTTCTCATCTCTGCCACTGTGCATGAAAGCAGCCACAGATAATAAAGAGATAAGTGAGTGTGGCTGCATTCCAATAAAATTTTAGCTAAAAAACAGGAGGCAAGCTGACTCACGGGCCACAGTTTGCAGAACACTGCTAGACTAATAGAACTTTCTGTGATGGTGGAAAGGTTCTACATCTGCACAGTCCCATGCAGGAATCAGTTGCACTCAAAGTGTGGCTAGTGTGATTGAGGAACTGGATTTTTAATTTAATTTATTTATAATTAATTTAGATTATTAAACAGCCAGTGAAAGTAAAAGTGCGGTCTGTGGACCAGTGCCACGGCACCCCCAGGAGCTGCCTAGCAATGCAGCATCTCGGGCCCTGTACAGCTATACTTAGTCAGAAGCTGCATTTTAACAAGACCCCTATGTCATTCATATGCCAGCGAAAGTTGGAGAAGCTCTAGAAGGTTCTAAAGGTGGGACTGAAGACCCAGCTCTCTCTGGGCTCATTTCTGGCGTTTGATGGGCAAGACAGTGATTCACCAGGCAGCTGGGGTTGGTCTGCAGACTTTCCACTCGTGTAGGGTCTTTCAACGTCAAAGTGGTACAGGGGTGCTTCTAAGGGTCTGATTTGGCCCCAGGTGAAGCCACACTTTCCAATCTGGCTTCCCAAGTGATAAGGCTGATAGTTTGAGTTCCCTGTGCCCACTTTCCAGTTGATCCAGAACCTGGGGAAGGGTACACGTACATCTTGCCGTTCTGGCCCAGTGGAGGAAGTGAGCAGTACTTACTGCCTTCAGAGCCATGATGAACTCCTCCCTGGTGAGTCTCTGGTTCTCACCCCGGACCGTCTTGTTAAATATCTCCAGGATCTTGATCCTGCGGCTGCGCAGGTAGGAGTACATGGCCGTCAGGGCGGAGGGCTTGGGCAGCCGCAGCTGGGGCACCGATTGGCGGGATAGGCGGGAGGCTTTCTTCTGGGTGAGGAAAGAGAGTGAAGCAGAGGAGAGAGTTCAAGGGAGATGGGCCAAAGGATGCAGTCCCCAGAGTTAGAGAGAGATGGGAGAAAGAGGCTGAGCAGCTCTAAACAGACAGCAAGACGGAGTGCAAGGAGCATTGGGTTCAGGGCAACTGCGTTTTGCTGCAGAATGCCTGGGAGACTTTGCTTCTCTGGGCCTCGGTTTTCTTATCTGAAACAAGAGCCTTGGACAATATGAGATCTAAAATTTCATTCTTAAGTACATCTCTGCTATCAGACCAGTCCATATCTATAATCCCACTGGTCTCTCAGGGCACCAAAATACATACCCCTTCCCAGAGCCAGATGTAGTTCTCATCTCCCGGCCTTTGCTCCAGCTGGGCCTCCTGCCTAGAATACCTTTCCCTCTGTCTTTACCTATCCAAATCCTACCCCTCCTCCAATTCCAGGCTAAAGAGAATGTTTTGTAATGGTAATACTTCCTTACCTTGGTGCAGTGCTTGACAGTTTACAAATGAGCTCCTGTTCCTAGCTTATAGCTGCTCTGTGCTCCTGGGATGTTTTGGACCCACCTCTATTAATGGCCTATAGCAAACTATAGAGTCTTTAATCTGATGTGTCTGCCTCCTGCACTAACCTATGTACACTCTGAGAGCAAAAGTATGTCTTATTAGGCCGGCCCGTAGCTCACTCGGGAGAGTGCGGTGCTGATAACACCGAGGCCCCGGGTTCGGATCCCATATAGGGATGGCCGGTTCGCTCACTGGCTGAGCGTGGTGCTGACAACACCAAGTCAAGGGTTAAGATGCCCTTACCGGTCATCTTTTTTAAAAAAATTAAAATAAAATAAATAAAATAAATAAAAAAATAAAAAAAGCATGTCTTATTTAGCTACGTACCCCATCTCCCATCCTTCTACTGAACAAAAAGCCCTGGGCCCTGGACAGGTAGGCAGGAACTGTTTGCTGAATGAATATACAATACTGTGAATTATGTATTAGGTATTACTTTCTCCACTTATACATGAAAAATCAGGCTCAGAGAGGCAAAGGTCACACAGCAGTAGAGCTGGGTTTCTAACCCAAACCCAGTCCTTATTCATAGACACTATGCTGCTAGAAGAAAAGGGTATGTTAGACCTATGAAATTTGGGTTTTGATTATGGTAACAGCAAGGACTGACCCTGAAGTTCCTGGGACAACGAACCCAAGTGACACCAGTAAGACTATAATAATAATAAAAACAGCAGACATTTATTGAATGTTCACTATAGCTCCTGGCACTCTCCTAGGAACTTTACATAAATTAAGCACTTAGACATCACAGCAACCCCAGGACGTAGTCACAATGGTTATCTACATTTTATAGATGAGGAAACTGAGGCCCAGATCGCACAGCTAGGAGGTAGCCGAGCTTGTTAAAACCTGAGTTATCTGACTTCTCAATCCAACTTTACCTGAATTGGGAGTAGTTTCAAGTGTCTGTATTGCCAGGAAATGTCACAGAGGGACAAGGTGTTCGTCAGCCGAGCTTGTTAAAACCTGAGTTATCTGACTTCTCAATCCAACTTTACCTGAATTGGGAGAAGTTTCAAGTGTCTGTATTGCCAGGAAATGTCACAGAGGGACAAGGTGTTCGTCCTGACTCTGTCGTTTACTGTCTCTTTGGGCTTTGACAAATTATTGGCCTCATTGAGTTTCTATTTCCACATTTGTAAAAGGGAGACCCCTCTTTCTCCCAACCTCACCTGTGAACCTTATCTGTGAGCACCCACCGGGCACATGCAGCCCTCAGCAAACACGTGCCAACGAACAAGTGCACAATGAATACTTTCAAACCCCGCAGGATGGACTGCCAGGAACTACCCTTTCTGGAGTGGTTTAAGGTATGTCCACAAATTCTTCCACTCTCCTCCCTTCTAAGATGGAACCTTCTTCCCTTCCTCTTGAGTGTGGACAGTCCTCAGCGACTCACTTCTGACAAGCAGGATATGGTGGAAGTGACAGTGCGAAACCTCTAAAGCTGTGACCTTCAGAGACTAGGCCACAAAAGGCACCTGCTCCTTGCTCTCTTTCTTGGACTGTTCACTCTGGAGGGAAGCCAGTGGCCATGATGTGAGGACCCTCAAGCAGCCCACATGGAGAGGACCCGAGGCCACCTGCCAACAGCCAGCCTGTCAGTGAACCAGCTTGGAAGCGGCCCCTCCTGCCACCACCAAACCTTCAAATGACTGTGGCTGAGGCCAACTTCTTGACTGCAGCCTCATGAAAGACTCTGAGTCAGAGTCACTCAGCTAAGCTGCTCCCAGATTCCTGACTCTCAGAAAATGTGTGTGATAAATATTTGTTGCTTTAAGTCATTTTGGGGTACTTGTTATGCAGTAATAGATAACTAATACACCTCCCTTTCAGGACTTCTGTTTGCTTCTCTGTGAAACGGGGTGAACCATCCCCATCCTGTAACCCAATGGAACAAAATGACAACATATTCCTAAAATCGTCAGTGTCTTTATCTGGCAAGTGGGTCTGCTCACCTGGGTGGCCCTGGTAGTGCTCAAGTTGGCCTCCGACTGGGTGGTTTGCTCCTTATGGATCCTTTGTAAGACCCTGGCCTCTGACAGCGTGAGGCGGGGCTTGCTCTCCAGCCACCTCTTTGTGTCGCCAAATGACTCCAGCTCCTTCCGTAGCTTTGTCATCTGGTTCAGCCAGGTCTTCCTGTCCTTGGGCTGCTCTTGGATATCTTTTGCTTCCAGGGCTTTGAGGCAGGGGATAGGCTGTGGGGGAGCCTGGGGTTGGGATGAGGGATTGATGGGCGTCTGACCCTCCTTGCGAGGTACTATGATGACCCGCCGGCGGCTTTCAGGCAGGTGAAAGTCCTCCTGCTTGAACTGCTGGAAGCAGTGGGCAATGACCTGTTCAGGATCGAAGGTGGGGACCTTGCTGGTGTTTTCATCTTGGGGAAGTCCAGAGCCCTTGAGGAAAGAGGGTTAAAAGGTGAGCTCCTTTCAGAGGAAGACTAAAAGGAGCCAGGAGGGAAAAATGCTGCCCGGCCTTATCACTGTCTCGCTATCATGATGAAAATAATTTTACCTAACGTGCCCATGACCGGGCACTCCCAGCAGCAGCACTAAGCTGAGGGCTTTATGTGCTGTCTCTGTTTACTGTTCTCCACCCCCAGCCCCCATACTCCTATTGGCCACCAGAATGAACTTTTTAAAATGTCCATCTGATCTTGTCTGATCATCCAAGGCAGCACAGCACCGTTAAGAGCAGAGGCTTTAGGGCCAGAAGGCTCAGGTCTGAGTCCCAGCCCTGTCACTTCCTGACTGCGTGAACTTGGGCAAGCCACTTAACCTCTCTGTGTCTATAAAACGGGGTAATGATGGTACCTGCTATATCAGGTGGTGGAGATGTTTAGAATCAGTCAATTTATTAGAGTTGCTTAGTACATAATAAATGTGTTGTTATTTTTTATATACTCCCCTTTCACCTATTTTGAAACCTTTCCATGACTTTCCATAGCCCTCAAAATAAAGTCCCATGACCCTCCTGTGCCAATCTGTCCCACCTTATCACTTGCCTCTCTTTCTTTACTATGTCCCAGACACCTCGAGTTTCTCCCTGTTCCCCGAGTGACCCAAGCCCCACCCTGCCCCATTCGTACCCTCCTTATTCCTCCTCATCCTCTAGGTCTCAGATCAAATGTCACCTCTCCAGGCCCCAGCCTCTGTCATGTCCTCATGTTATCTCTGCATATCACAACTTGGTACTTTTCCTGTATACTATGTATCACAACTATGTCAATCAAAGGCTGCAAACTGGTGGCCCTTACACTGAATGAGGCTTGAGGTCCTGCTTTGTTGGATATATTGCTTAAAATTCTTCAATTTGAGTTACTACAAGCTGGGCCATGTCCTCCAGCTTGCCTCCAGCCCCACCATTCCCCATCGTCTCGCATGCAGCTTGGTTCATTCGTGAGGTCTTTGGGTCAGGCAGACGTTTGCCTTTGAGACCCCTGGTGTGGTTCGTTGGTTGATGTTTATTTTTTCAAATAGACTATGAGCTCCATGAGGACCATGACCTCGTTTCTCTTTTACCTTGCTGGAACCCCACACCTCCATAGTGTTTACGTTTAATAGGAACTCAGTAAATATTTGGTGAATAAATGAATGACAAATGGACAGATCTATGAAGCTGGTGCCATGATTACGCCCATTTTACAAATATGGACATTTAGTCACATGGTTAATAAGTAGTGCTGGGACTTGAACTCATTTGCCTGGCCCCCAAGCTCAGCTCTTGGCCATTACTTGATATAACCCCAGGCTGTTACCTAATCCTGCTGAGTCTCAAGTCTTTCATTTCTAAAATGGCATCAACTCTGCTCTATCTACCTGCTGAAATTATGATGAAGATTACATGAGGTAATAGATATGAGAGTGCTTTGAAAATCAGAAGGGTTATAGCATTATTACTGAAAATACTGTCACTCTCATTTTCCTTCTGAAACCTAAACTCCCCTGCCTAAAACCCACCCATGGCTCCCAACTGCCTCCAGAATAAACTTCAAGCTCCTTAACTTGGTCCCACCTGACCCTGCCATCTTCCCTAATTTCTCTGGCCAATTTCTTTTTTTTTTTTAAAGATGACTGGTAAGGGGATCTTAACCTTTGACTTGGTGTTGTCAGCACCACGCTCAGCCAGTGAGCGAACCAGCCATCACCTATATGGGATCCGAACCCGTGGCCTTGGTGTTATCAGCACCACACTCTCCCGAGTGAGCCACGGGCCGGCCCCTCTCTGGCTAATTTCTTTGTACCCAAACT
>NW_007730333.1:78679-81007 GCF_000696425.1 Galeopterus variegatus | reverse complement strand
TCTGGCCAATTTTTTTTTTTTTTTTTTTTTTTTTTTTGTCTTTTGTCTTTTTCCGTGTCCGGCAACGGATCGCAACCCTCAGTGTTGCCCCCGTACCGGACCGGGGACCAGCAACGGGATTGCAACCCTCGGCGTTCGCCTCGCTCAGCCAGTGAGCGGGAACCGGTCTGTATGTGGGATCCGAACCCTCGGGTGGGAGTGCTGCCGCGCTTCCCAAGCGGCGCACTTATCCAGTGTGCCACCGGGCCGGCCCTTCTTTTTTTTTTTTAAAGATGACTGGTAAGGGGATCTTAACCTTTGACTTGGTGTTGTCAGCACCACGCTCATCCAGTGAGCGAACCAGCCATCACCTATATGGGATCCGAACCCGTGGCCTTGGTGTTATCAGCACCACACTCTCCCGAGTGAGCCACGGGCCGGCCCCTCTCTGGCTAATTTCTTTGTACCCAAACTGATCTCACTGCGGCCAACCCTCTTCCCAACACGTACACAAGCCATGCTGTCTCCTCCCTCTGAAATGCTCTTCTCTGTCCCCTACTTTGCTTGATTATTCCCAGCTCATACTTTGTGACTCAGCTCAGGCATCGCCATCCCTTGAAGCCTTCTCAGTTCCACAAGTTGTGCCCCCTCTGGGTCCCCACAGTTCCCAAAGCATTTACCATATTTTTCTGAAATGAAGATGCTTTCTGTGTCTTTCTTTCCCAACTGCCTGTGAGTTTCCCAGTGGCAGGGACTGTATCCCTGGCTCTCAGTCTGGCACAAAGTGGATATTCAGTATAATTATTAAATCTCGCTCTTTTTTTTTTTTTTTTAAGATGACTGGTAAGGGGATCTTAACCCTTGACTTGGTGTTGTCAGCACCACGCTCTCCCAAATGAGCTAACCGGCCATCCCCATATAGGGATCCGAACCCGTGGCCTTGGTGTTATCAGCACCACACTCTCCCGAGTGAGCCACGGGCCAGCCCTATTAAATCTCTTTACAATGCCCATGTGCTTCTTTCACAGTCAGCAAATAATAAGAGTGTACATCAACAGGGACAGAAGTGAGCACTTCTAAACACAACCCATATATCATTTCCTTGATGACATGAAAGTCCATACCCAGCAGGGGATGGCAGAATTTAGTCATTCATCAAACCAGTATTTACCAAAAATCACCCAGGGCTGGATGCTGTGACAGGTACAGACCCAAACGAAGCTGGGCACCCAACCACAGTGTGCTGGATGGAACAAGGGAAGAGACCAGGGGGTAACAAGGCTCTCTCAGTTGGGGGAGAAACACTGATTGAGAGACCCAGGAGGTCATTGAGGAAGAGGTTATCACTGGCATGGATCCTCAAGAATGGTTGGGTTTCAAGGGGTGGGGAGGCCAAAAGGGTTTCAGGGATGGGTTTTGAGGAGTTGGGGGTCACTAAACAGTTCCACAAGTTGGAAACACATTGTGTGTAAAAGAGAAGGTTAGTGGGAAATGAAGTTGGAGTCATGTCAAGGCCAGGCTAAGGGATTCACTCTCTACCCTGCAGACCCTGGGGACACAATCAAATATGCTCTTCAGTGGTCCTGCCACTTCCACCTGTGCCTCCCTAGACCCCCAGCCCACATTCTGCCCACAGCCAGAAGAGTCTTTCTAAAATGTAAAAGCAGATCCTGTCGTTCCCCGTTTGAAACACTTCAATGGCTTCTTAGTGCTCTTAGAATAAATACCCCTTCCTGCCAAGGCCAGCCCACAAAGCTACCCTCACTGAGGCCCTGCTCCTCTCCTTCCCTGGCTTCCTCCCACCCCCCCACCCCCGGCGCACCTGGCTCCAGCAATGCTGGCCTCCTTTCTGCTGGCCAAAGTCTCCTTCTTGGCTCTTGGTTTTCCATTTCTGCATTTGCTGTGCCCTCTGAAGGGCATGGTACTCCCCAAGGCTTCCCCTGCTGAGTCCCTCTCATCCTGTAAGTCAGTGCTATGATTATGGGTTACCTCTCACCGCCCTGGAGAGCATTGCCTGCCCACAGCACCCTCCTCATGGAGCCTCATTCTAGTGCTTTTTGGGGTTCTGTGTGCATCAATAGGAAAGTGAGGTGAACTCACAAAGAGGCTGTCATCAAGTAGTTATGTGTGGAGACTGTGAGAGTGTGTCTGGGGACTTGGTAAGGAAAGCTCTTGGAGGCCAGTTGGCTCGATCTCCTGCCCAGGTCAGGGACTCTTTCTGAGTGCTGCTGGCAGAATCTGCCTCTGTTGGGCTGGCCCGTGGCTCACTCGGGAGACTGTGGTGCTGGTAACACCAAGGCCCCGGGTTCGGATCCCATATAGGGATGGCCGGTTCACTCACTGGGTGAG
>NW_007730333.1:25776-78306 GCF_000696425.1 Galeopterus variegatus | reverse complement strand
CATTAATGTGTTCAGTACCAAAAAAGATGCATGGAGAAGGCCTTCAGTCTCCACGCCTGACATCCCAGATCTCATTTGTGCACACCCAGCATTCTGAATCTGCCAGTTCAGTCTTGTCCTAGTCCTCCCCAGTGATGCCCCAGAAAACACACTTATTCTCTCTTTTCTGGGACAGCCTACAGGTGTCTGGAGACAATTCCACTCTTTTTTGAAATTCTCCCTTCCCTTGGCTTCTGATTCAAATCTCTCCCTAAGTCCCATCCTACCTCTCTGGGCACTGTTCTTGGGCCGCTCTTTTCCCGACCTTAAATGTGGTGTTTTACACATTACACCCAGGCTTTCTTTTTTCAAATAATCTCCTTCACGCTTATGTTTCTATGACCCTGTACATGCTGAGGACACCCTACCAATATTTATGACTCAGAATTAGCTCCAATATTACACATCCAGTTGCTCCTAAAACATCTCCACTCAGATGGCTTACAGAGATCTTAAACTCAACCAAGACTGAATTTGTCTCAATGCCCCGTCCCCATCTAACCAGGTCCTCCCAGTGTGTTCTGTATCTCTGTGAAAGTCACCTCCACCTACCAGGTTCCCCTCTCTACCAACCTGAGCATCATCTTTGATTGCTCCTTCTGTGTTCCCTGTCCAACCAATTCCCAAGTCTCTGTAGGTCCTTCTAGCCTGGACTCTCTCATCCCCCAGCATCTTTGGCCTGGGCATCTGACGAGAGGCCTGACCGTTGTGCCTGGGAAGGGTTGCCAGGCACTCCAGCTCGCCCCGCCCCCCCCACTGGACATTAATGTGTTCAGTACCAAAAAAGATGCATGGAGAAGGCCTTCAGTCTCCACGCCTGACATCCCAGATCTCATTTGTGCACACCCAGCATTCTGAATCTGCCAGTTCAGTCTTGGCTTTTGCTGACCGCTCCCAGTGCAATCCTGTTATTCTCAGTGGCTTTTCCATGTCCTAGTTTACAAGCTCTTTCATGATCTGGCCCCATCTGATCTTTTTCACCTCGTTTCCAGAGACACTCAGATTACCAGTAGTTTCCTGACACCAGGCTTCTGGCAATCTGTGCATGCTGTTTCCTTGCGGGAAATGCTTTTCCTCCCCCTTTTGGCTTGGAGAACTCCTTTTTATCCTTGAAGCCCCAGTGTAAAGATCTCTTCCAGGAGCTTGGAACTGATCCTCCCCCTCCCATGCACTCAGGGCACCTCTTACACCCCTAGATCCAGTATTCACCCTTTCTTATTCCGTAATTATCCCTTTATCTCTGTCCTTCACATCCGAAGCTGCAGTACTTTGCCAAGAGCTTGGTCCTTGGTAGCATGTCGACAGAAGCTGGAAGACTGAAGTCTTCTCCAGTAGCGAATCCATTATGTCCAGCGGAGAAATGCAGCCAGCCGAGGACCTCAGGCACGTGGGTCAGGCCTCTGATTACAAGCCAAGGCAACTCGGCCCGCTTCTCCAACTAGGCCGGACCATGGAAACCTCAGAAACGTTCGGGACCTGCTCCCAACACCCTGGCAACTCCTCACCCAGAGGGGGACGGCACAATGAGACCTCCGGCCAGGTGTTCTCCCTCACCCCACCTTCAAGCATCCCAAGGGCGCCGAGGGCTTCCTGAAGGCGGCGCTGCTCCCAGGGACTCACCGAACCGCGACAGGAACAGATCGCCGCTTGTTTCATAGAAATAGTCCACGGTCGCGGCGCTGGGAGAGGCGCTAGCGGGTGCGTGCGAGTGTATGTCCCTGGGCTCGCGTGCTCAGCTCGCAACGGGTGGAAGCGACCAGTTGCCATGACCACCGCGCCCACGCCGATGGGCTGAGCGACACCTGGAGCAAAAACTCCCGGGTCTGCGGCAGGGTTCCGCCTCTTTAGGCCTAAGTTTTCTCATCCAGAGTAGGTCCTGCCTCCTCCAGAGGGCTGGAAGAACCCAAGGGAGTCGTGGCCAGAGAGAAGCAGGGTATCTGGTACGCTTTTCTCCAATACCACAGGGTGCCATGGCATTAATAATAAACCCATGAAGTGTCCATCAACTGATACACAAAATGTGGTACATACATACAACGGCCATAAGAGGGAATGGAGTACGGACACATGCTGCACGGATAAACCTTCAGGACAGCGCGCTGAATGAAAGAAGCCAGACACGAAAGGCCACATGATGTGTGATTCTATTTATATGAAATACCCAGAGTAGGCAAGTCTACAGACACAGAAAGTAGATTAGTTGTTGCCAGGAAATGGAGAGGGGGGAACTGTGACTGCTAACAGGCCTGGGGTTTCTTTTTGGGGGTGAAAGTGTTCTGGAATTAGTGACGATGGTTGCACAACATTGTAAATGTACTAAAAACCATTAAAATGTATATTTTAAAAAGTTTAAATGGTAAATTTTGTTATATGAATTTTATTTCAATAAAAAAAAAGAAAATTGCTTGAGTGCTTACTGTGCCACACACCACCTTTACTGAGATGCATTATCTTTGTAATCCTCTCAGTGACCTGAGGCAGTCACTCAGTCAGTCCCCATGGGCCACATTGACAGCACTCTCACAAGCCAGGCACCATTTAAGTTCTATTACATATACGAACTACATAATCACAATGACCATGTGGGGTGGGCACTACTATCCCATTTGAAAGATGTGAGGTGGGGCTGCTCAGTTAGCTCAGTTAGAACGCATGGTGTTCACAACACCAAAGGTCAAGGATTTGGATCCCCAAACTGGCCCGCTGTCAAAAATAAAAATTAAGGGCCAGCCCATGGCTCACTTGGGAGAGTGTGGTGCTGATAGCACCAAGGCCACAGGTTTGGATTCCTATATAGAAATGCCCCGTTAGCTCACTTCAGAGAGCATGGTGCTGACACCACCAAGTCAAGGGTTAAGATCCCCTTACCGGTCATCTTTAAAAAAAAAAAATTTTTTTTAATTAATTAATTAATTAATTAACAACAAAAACGACCTGAGGAAACAGGTAGAGGTCAGGCAACCTCACCTGCAGGAAAGGGGAAGCACCGGGCCTGGAACCCGAGAAACCTGGCTGTGGCCTGAGCTCCTCTGCTGCAAACTTCACCTCCTGTGTCCACACAGGCCCTGCCAGGCAGCCACACCCTGATGCTGGAAGCTTGTTGAGGTAGCCCTACCCTCCAACCCAGCTGTGGCTTCAGAGGCCCCTCTACACCATTAGCTGTCACGTCTGGATGTCTCATCCCCACAAATCACCTCTTGTTCCCCTCCATTACCGTGTGTGCCTTTCTCCTCCTCCTGAGGGTCTCCACATGTCCTTCTTATTTGTGTGCCCCTCCACAGCACAGGGCTTTGCATTTCGTGAATGTTACTCTTATGTTTGTCAAATAAAGAAGTGGTGGGAAATTACGAGGTAGATGTTTGCCTTGGGGAGGGAGAGGTGTGGCAAGATTTCTTCTCTAGTCAAAATCCGTCCCTCTAGGACCGGCCGGCCCGTGGCTCACTTGGGAGACTGTGGTGCTGATAACACTAAGGCCACGGGTTCGGATCCTATATAGGGATGGCCGGTTAGCTCACCTGGGAGAGCGTGGTGCTGACAACACCAAGCCAAGGAAGGGTTAAGATCCCCTTACCGGTCATCTTTTCATCTTTAAAAAAAAAAAAAAAATTCCATCCTTCTAAAAACTGACACTTGCTCACAAAAGTGGAAAAAGCCGACCTGCCCTGCATCATGGTGCGTTCTGACTCTGTTCACACAACACTCTGCAACAAAGGAGGTTTCCTGAACTATGATTTTTTCACTTATTTGGTCAATTTAATTTTCAAATTATACCTTAAAATGACAATTGTTTTTTTTTTTTTTTAAAAGATGACCGGTAAGGGGATCTTAACCCTTGACTTGGTGTTGTCAGCACCACGCTCAGCCAGTGAGCGAACCGGCCATCCCTATATGGGATCCGAACCTGGGGCCTTGGTGTTATCAGCACCGCACTCTACCGAGTGAGCCACGGGCCGGCCCAAAATGGCAATTGTTAATTAACACTTAATAACGCAGAATTTCTTTTTGAATTCTGAGATGAGTTCTTTCCAAATAAATGTTTCAGTATTTGAACTATAACATTACAATACCTGTAATAAAAATGGCATAATATTTAAAAGGTCCCATGCTCCAACTAGAAGATGAGAGATGAGTTTTCACAAAGGGTTCAAGGTAAAAGGCATGAAACCAGAAGCCGGTGAGCTGCTGGCAGACATTCACCTCAGGTTATCAAACGGATGCTGGGGTCGAATCTACCATTCCTAACAGCCAGTGTGGAGTCATCTAGAACCAAAGGAATCCTATTTTTCTTTGGGGTTAGATTTTTTTTTTTTTTAAAACAAAATAGTTTTATTAACTAACTGTCTAATACACTCTAAAACTTTTCATTACGTGTTTGGCTGCAAACTCTGATTGCTTCTTCACCTAACAATTGAATAATATAATTTTCTATAAAAAGAGAACAGAAAATCTAATCTTCCATCTAGCAGGATTGATAGAAATTTGCTTAGAATTTGCTTACTGATAATTTTTTTTTTTTTTTTTTTTTTTTGGTGGTTTGCCAGTGTGGCCATCTGAACCCATGACCTTGGTGTTATTAGGCTATGTTCTAACCAACTGAACTAACCAACTAGCCCTTATTGATAGTTTAGAATAGTGTTTTTCACCTTCACATCAAATTTCACTATTAGAAAAGTTGCATACATTTTTAGGATTGCTGTCAAATAATTTATTCTTTTAAGAAAATCTCAAAATATGTTCTAGCACACACATTAAGAAAATACACACTGGGCTTCTAGTTGGGC
Source organism: Galeopterus variegatus (assembly GCF_000696425.1). Classification (NCBI taxonomy): domain Eukaryota; kingdom Metazoa; phylum Chordata; class Mammalia; order Dermoptera; family Cynocephalidae; genus Galeopterus; species Galeopterus variegatus. The sequence continues at coordinate 73,486 of NW_007730333.1, read as the reverse complement.
TAATTAAAATCTACATGTGTGGAAAGACGTTGATTGTGCTTCACACAGCTCTAGGAATTGAAGTGTAAGACAATGCATAAAGGTGAGTTTGAAAACCTTAAAGAATTTTAAGACAGACTTAATTTTTCATGATTTTCCCAAAGCCAGTCATGATATTTATTCAGCTTGTGGTCTTCAGGGTGCACCTGGAAGAAAATACAACATGTTAGGAAACAGAGGCCTTATGTAAGTTAGTCAGAAATATACTTTTAAAAATTGACTTAATGGTTTGGTGGGGAACAGTACATTATGATAATACACCTGAAAATTATAACATTTAACCTAATGGGATTCATAAATGTTTAAAATTATACCTATATGAAGGTAATTCTGTAGTTTATAAAGTAAATTCCAATCTACCACTGAGTCTCATCATGACCTGGAGTGTGGTGTGGCGACGACATGAGTTAAGGATTAATACCCCATTTTCCAGAAGGAGGTTATAGACCCTGACAGGTTAAATGGATTACTCAGGTCATATGGATTACTCTGGTGGAACAGGGACAGGACTGCAGTCCTTCTGCCCAGGCCTGGCCAGACCTACTGGCTGAACACTTTAGGGAAAGTCACAAGCCGAGATGGCAGCACACTAGGCCACTCACTAGCTGCCAGGATGCTACCAGGATGCCAGTGGGCTGGGCAGAGTCAACAGAACAGGTAGCTGAGGAGAACCCAGTCACCATAAAAAAAAGTCAGAGACCACCAGGAGAAACACAACAAGCACACATTCTAAGCCCAAATCCGCCTGATTTCCTTCAGTGATGTACTTCTGACAGGGGAAAACCATGTCAGGCTTAGAGACAGTGCATGAACAGGGAATGACAGGATGGGGCCAGAAGTGACAAACTGCTGGAGGTCGGCCAGAGGCCACACCAAGGGGTCTCTGTAGACTTGGGAGTGTCTATGGATCCTCTCCCTGTTACCAAGAACCCCATGCCACCCACTGCCCCTCCAGCTGGAAACAAAAGGGGCCATGACTTTAATAGCACTTGTGTCTAAGAAATAGTTTTAGCCATAATGGTGGACTTATTTTGCCTCAGAAACAAAATGTGCTGGATATGTTCTGGCTGGGAGTGGGCCTCACCTGCTTCCACTCATTGATGCAAAATATTCGGTAGGAGTCATTACCATATTTACCAATCCCATGGAGCTCAATCGGATACTTCCACTGCTTTGTCAGAAACTCATCTGAAGAATACAACATCCCACACATCACGTCAGCCTCTAGAAAGACACCTTCCCTAAATGTGTGGTGACAGGGGCAGGAGGAGCATGGCAAAAAGGGACAGGAAGGCTCTTTCCTAACAACTACAGTTGTGATGACTTTTCCCTCTAAATTTCCACAACACTCTTACTACCTGCCACTTCCTAACCACTATTTTGTGCTAACAAGACAGAGGTAATGTCCTTGAGGTCAGGGACTGGGCTTTCTGCTTCACTGACTTCTCCCCCTAATTCTGCCCACATGGCCTGACCCAGTGCTGGGCAAAGACTGCCTGGCTCAGCAGGAGACTGCAGGTTGGGGCAAGTGAACTGTTTTTAATTGCCCTTGGTGCTTGAGCTGAATAATTTCCATTAATGTAGCATCCGAGGACATTAAGATTTAAGGTGTGGCTCTCTTAAACAAGCACAATTTATATATTTTCCTTTCGGCATATGGAAAAGTACCTGAGAACCTGATAATGGTCTTTGCTCGAAGATCATAGAGACCAAGCGGCTTAAGAAGTTCTGACACATCTCTCCAGTCTGCGGTTCTCGCCACCTCGGCTGAAGGGTACTTCTCCAAAAACTTCCAAAGCACAGGTATTGCCATTTTGCCTGGAAAGTAAAAATAAGTGTATGATTACAAGCCTCCAGATAGGCTGATTTCAGGTTCAGGTAGTTTCTCATCTAGAAATCTCATGTAGAGGTTTTTTATTTGTTTTAACCACTGATGAGAAGCCATTACCTACAAGAACCAGCAATCACTTTCACAGTCAAATACCAACACTGATAATTTATTTGGCTACCAGTCCAAATTATGCTGAAACCTAGTCTTGCATAATGTTAGTTTTTAAATAATCAGATCACTGGATACTAGACTAGAAGTATATAAAACAGAAGGTGCATTCAATGAAAAAGAGATGCTTATACATGACAAAGGATAAAGAAATGTTAACTAAATGATTTTCGCTGATGCGTAAAACTAATTTGGAAGTAGAAAAAAATGAAAATCTGCCCCTTAATGCTAAAAAAGCTGTTGAATGTCATCTAGTCTAACCTCATGGGTGAAGAGTCTGACGGCTGAAAGGGTAGAGCCTTACTGTGAGGTTTACACAGACTCGAAATGGACCTTGAACCCAGGCCTCCTGATCAATTCAGTGCTCTTTCTCCTCACCAGTCTCTACTAAGACAGATGAAAATAATCCACAAACCTGAGGTCCGATTGAGAAATATAGTCGCAATGAGGAGCTTCCATGGATCATGAAAAAGAGTTTCTTGGACGAGATTAAAAGGTGACCGAGGAGGTGTCCATTTCTTAAAGGCTTTGCGTCGTGGGGGACTAAGAGCTAAACAAAATACTGTGTCAGAGCTGAACACCCAAAATACATTCAAAATACGATGTTCTGATTGGGAAAAGGATACCTTCTTTGTTATATTTGCTGGTAAAATACCAGCTTGTTTTTCTTTTTTCTATTTGTGTTCGCGGGATGCTTTCTTCTGAAAAGAAAGAATAAACACTGTTTATAGAATCTATCATTTAGCCTAAAGAAACATTCAGAGATGCAAATAATAATAATTCACCACTATTTTTTTTTTTTTTAAAGATGACCGTTAAGGGGATCTTAACCCATGACTTGGTATTGTCAGCACCACACTCACCCAGTGAGCTAACCAGCCATCCCTATATGGGATCCGAACCCATGGCCTTGGTATTATCAGCATCACACTCTCCCGAGTGAGCCACGGGCCGGCCCATTCACCACTATTATAAAGTATGTCAGGCACTATTCTAAGCTCTTTGCATAAATGAATCAATTTAATCCTAATGATCTATAAGCTACATACTATTATATTTCTACTTTACAGATAAGGAAATTGAGGCATATAGAAGGCAAGTAACTTGCCCAAGGTCACACAGCTAGTAAGTTTCAGAGCTAAAATTCAAATCCAGGCAGTCTGGCTCCTCAGTCCATGCATCACTCTAGTTACACTAGATCTTTATGATTTATGTTCAGAGTTCATAGTATTAAAAAATTAGAAACAGTATGGAATATTTAAAATTATGACACATTTATATAATGTGGTTATTAAAATATTTTTGAGACTGTATCATGAACTTTTCCCCATGACATTAACTTCTAAATGAAAAAAGCAAGATTCTACATATGATCCCAATTTTACAAAAAAGAGGAAATATATATAAATAAAAATAGAGAGATTAAGAATGAAATAAACCAAAATGGTATAATGGTTGTTGCTGAGTGAAAATTTTTATTTTCCAAAATTTCTGCAGTGAACACTTTTAAACTTACCCAAAAAAGGGATATAGACAAAACAAAACCTTCAGAAAAACCTAAGGTTTGGAACACCTAAGACCACTATCTACTAGGAAGCAGTGTTCTCGGACTTCTCAAATTTCTAAAATCATCACATTTAATACTCCCTTTAGCAATACCTTTAAATTTGAATATCAGTTAATAACACCTTGCACTTGTGAAGCATGAAGACATCTTTCTCACTTCTCATTTTACCTTACAGTATTCTCAATGTGAAACACGGGACCAGTGAGTGTTTTCATCTCCATTTTACAGATGAAGAAACTAAGGCTTCAAAATTAAGCAACAGTCCCAAAACGATATTGGGACTATAGACTGACACAAGTATCCAGGTCTCCAGATAATTCATTTAGTATTTTTTGCTATTCCAGTTTGAAGTGGTAAAGCCCAGTAGAAAATTTTAAAAAGTTAGAACAAAGGAAACTGCTCTTACTAGCTACTTGATAACTTTTTCTGTGAGTTCCTATAAATAATTACTAATTTGCCTCCCTTTTTACTTGGCAATTTCTAGCTAAGCCAGTGAGAAAGTCTTTACTATTCCTAAGGGTACCTCATCTTATGTTGAGTATAGGAGGAATGGGATACTCCCATCTTAGTCACAAAAGGATTTTTTAATATTTAATTTGCCCATTATACTAGCAATAAATCTACATAAAGTTCAAAGCTTTCTTTAAAGAATTGACTTGAAGAATTCTTATGTAGTACCTAGTCTATATGGCCATTTTAGGTAGAAAAATTCCAAGCCCAGAAAAGACATAAAATCATGGGTGGGACTGAGAACAGGAATCAAGTTTAATCCCCTGCTCCACAAATGTGTCCAGGATGTTTCCCCATAGAATTTTATTTTATTTTATCTTAAAAGATGACCAGTAAGGTGATCTTAACCCTTGACTTGGTGTTGTTACCACCACACTCTCCCAAGTGAGCTAACCGGCCATCCCTATACAGGGATCTGAATCTGTGGCCTTGATGTTATCAGCACCGCACTCTCCCAAGTGAGCCACAGGCCGGTCCTACAATTTTAAGTAAAATTACTATTCTTCTTTAAAGGAGTTATTCATTATACCATAATGGCTTAATGAATAACTAATACAGGGCTGCTCAAACGGTCTCCTTTTTATCTCATTCACTGAGGTATTATAAAGACAAAACTGCTAAGCTCTGAACTCTGTATTAAGAGCATATTATAAATAATAGATGAACTATGTGATTACACTTTTGAATTATTCAGAGCTCTAAAGCATTTTAGATATGCACTACATTATAACAGAAGAAATGACTACGATATATACAAAATTAAATTCGAAGTCACGCATCAGTAGTAAGTAACAGGAAGGGTGTGAAGAAAAGACACCAACTATTTTTGACCAGTTTATGTATAAAAGGAGTCTTCCCCAAATTTTTCACAAGTGAAGCCTTTTAATTTTCCTTAAGGTCTTAAGAATACTGGCTGGAAAGAGGATGGGAAGAAGAGAAAGTCCCAGCTGTTGCACCAGGGAGAGATGGTGGCTGGCAGCTGCTAATGGTCCCTTTGCTGGGGCATCATGGCAGTAGCCAGCTGATTCTCTCTCTGCGATAGGAAAGGGCTGGAAGATCAGTTACACAGCTCGAAGATGAGCTACACAAGCGATTAGGATCAACTGGTAGAATGTATCTGATATCTTGGCTCTAGTCCCACATCTTAACTGGGTACAGGCAAGAAATACAAGATGCAGGAGTATAAACTCCTCATCACATAGTGTTTAATACCACTTTAAAGCACTGAATACCTTGAAATCCTTTCTCAGAAGTAAAGTCTTTGTTGGTTTGTGAGCAGCTGTCCCTTTCAGATGCACATTTTAAAATGTCAATATGTAAATGTTCCTTCCTTTCCTCAACTTCTATTTTTGGTCTGATTTCCTCTGATTCTAAAACGGTATCCTCATACTTCTCGTTGTGTTCTGCTTCTTTGGTTGAACAAAATTTGTTTATGATGCCAGAAATTGTTTGTTCAAAATGAAAATTTGATCCTGAACTCAATGATTTTTCTTTTACAAGGCACTTTTCTTCATCAGTCACGTTGAGAGTCTTGTCACTTGTTCTGGCATCAGAAATGCAGAAAGTTCTATCAAGCTGATTTTCTTGTGCAAGAGGCTCACTTTCAGCATCTGCCTTACTATACACAGGTTCCCTTTTTCTATTACTTTGAACAGAATCTGAAAGACTCTTCCCACGTCCTTTTTTAGATTTCTTAATTTGAGTTCCTTTGAAAACAGTCACTTTTCCTTTGGACTTTCTAAACTTTCGGGAGTTAACATCATTAACACTTTCATCTTCTTTCAAAAGCAAATGAACAGAACTAAAGTTAGACAGTCCTCTGCTATCTTGCAACTGCACATCACTAGTTGGCAGAGGAAATGCATCTTTTTTCCATCTGCTTCGTGTCCTGAGGTTCCAGCTTGAATTGCTACTTTCGTTTTGTAGTTGAGATGTCAGAGTTGCCATGCTGAAGTCTTTATATCTTGACTTGATGCTGCTTTTAGAAAGTACAGTAAAATCAAAATCTTCTAGCTTAAGAGAAGTCTCTCCATTTTTGTGAAGATAATTAGCAAGTGAACTTTTGGATCTGAACTTCAGTCCTTGTGGGCTAGAAAATGATATTAAAAGAAACTTATTGCTAGTAAATAGAAGTGACTTTTTAAAAGAATTGGACCACATTTCAGATTTCCAGTTAATAATTTCCAAATGTTGCCAGTGGCAACATTTAAAAATAAAAAAGAGTGAAATAGCATTTTAAAATGGTTTCCTATATGACTGTGATAAATAGCACTTTAAATTGGTTTCTTATATAACTGTATAAAATGGATTTACAAATACAACAAGTTCAACCTCACCATTAACCATTCACAGTAGGAGGGACAAAATGTACGTAACTGTCCCCAAATTACTTGATATAACTAAACAGTGACATTGAAGGAATAGAATCCACAATGTATATGACAGTAAAAGTAGAAAAAGCCAAGATTCCTGCTATGCTTTCCCACTACCTGTCTAGACAAAATTATTTGCTCTACTGTCTTTACCACCTTCCATGCTTACCTGATAAAGGAGACATCAAATCTTCCCGCTGTTTTCCCAGATAGCCTCTGCTTCACAACTCTTTCCCATCCATGTGGGACAGACTTACAGCATTCTGTCACTGCACTGCCACCAAACTCAGCTGAAGCAACAGGTCCTTGTAGCAGGGAATCACACTCACTGCTTCTCAACATTTGTTTCTCATCTTCTCCCGCTCTTTCCAATCCCACAGTGACATCTTCCTTGCTGGAAAAACAAAGTACAAGTGATTAACTCATTTCAAATTTATTGTCCTCTGCTTACTCAACTTCAATCCATGACAGTGTGGGAACCACATGGATTATCAGGTTAAAACGTGGGAAATTAAAGTCAGTATAGACGAGTCTTTTTTTTTTTTTTTAAAAGATGACCATTAAGGGGATTTTAACCCTTGACTTGGTGTTGTCGGCACCACGCTCTCCCAAGTGAGCTAACCGGACATCCCTATCTGGGATCCAAACCCATGACCTTGGTGTTATCAGCACCACACTCTCCCGAGTGAGCCACGGGCCAGCCCCAGTATGGACCAGTCTTGTGCTATGGGGGTATCTTGCTGTCCTTCAAATGTTTCTTCTACTCCAACATGGGTTAAAAAGTGTTGGAAATCTCTGCACAATGAAAAGGTCAAGCTACTGGCTAGACACTCTTTTGGCTGATCATCACATGGGGCTATTATAAAGATTTCTGGTGACATTTGGCATAAGTTTCCAATAGGTGAGCTCTTAACCTGGGATCAACAAAACTGCTTAAAGGAATCAGTGAGTCACCCCCTCTACTTCGCAAATAAGTGAGGTAAAATTTTTACACATGTGTGCATTTTTCTGGGGGAGAGTGTCTATCACTTTCATCAGTGTTGTAACTCTCCAAAAGATAAATAATTTCTTTTTTTTTTTTTTTTTTATAAAGATGACCGGTAAGGGGATCTTAACCCTTGACTTGGTGTTGTCAGCACCACGCTCACCCAGTGAGCTAACCGGCCATCCCTACATAGGATCCGAACCCGTAGCCTTGGTGCTGTCAGCACCGCACTCTCCCGAGTGAGCCACGGGCCGGCCCAAAGATAAATAATTTCTTTTTTTTTTTTCCTTTTTGTCTTTTTTCGTGACCGGCAACGGATCGCAACCCTCAGTGTCGCGCCCGTACTGGACCGGGACCGGCAACGGGATCGCAACCCTCGGTGTTGCTCCCGCATCTCGCTCAGCCAGTGAGCGGCCGGTCTGTATGTGGGATCCGAACCCTCGGCGGGAGCGCTGCCACACTTCCCAAGCGGTGCGCTGTAGCAGTGCGCCACCGGGCAGGCCCCAGATAAATAATTTCTGATACAGAATTTTCAAATCTCCTTCATTCTCGATCCTCATGATAACCTTGTGAGATGTGTAGGATACGGTTTATTCTCGTTTTGTTGAAAAAAACTGAGTGACATGAAAGTTAAATTAACTGCGAAACTGATACCAGAACCCAGGTCTACCAAATCTTGGTCTAATACTTCTCCCCTGTACTGTTACTGAAAAAATTCAGTAAAGCATATCCTAATCACTAACTCATACATTTCAAAAGTTGGATGGATCTACAGAGATCATCTAACCCAATTTCTTTTCTACAAATAAGATAATTAAGCAAGAACTAGTAATTAAACAGAATTAGAATCAAGGTCTTCTTATGTAATTTGGGGTTAAATAATTTTGAGGAGCTGAATGGATCTTATGAGATGATATAGATTACAATTTTAGAGATACAGAAACAAAAATCTGGTGAAATAAGCACAAACTTTGAAGTCAAAAGACTGGGCTCAAACCCAGCTGCATCATTTACTAGCTGTGTGTCCAAGAGCAAGTTATTTAATTTCTCAAAGTCTCATCTCTTCACCTGTAAAAAGGAGGTAAAGAATTTCTATTAAGGTAGTTCTGAGGATTAAATTTTGGAAAAAATGTAGTTAAATCACCTTAGCCTCATATCGCACATATACATAAGCGCAATAAAAGACTGTACTTGTTACTTCTCATGGGACCAATTTCGGGGTCTGTTGAACATGCCCTCTCCTCCAAGTTCTTCCTAGGAGCCTCCAACCCAAGCAGACCTCTCCTTGCACCACAAAACCTGCCTGCTCTTCTCAGCTCCCTAGTCATCTGGGGTTAGGAATTCGGGCACTCCAGGGCAGATTCCAGGGCAAGAGTGCCAGAACTCCAGCCCCCGCTCCTAGCAACTAACCCTGCATGCCTCGAGGTCTGCCGACCTCGGTTAGAAAGGCCCACACACCGTCTACTTCCCCGCTCCCATTTTACGGTAGTGAAAGTGAGGACCGAAAGGGGACGATAACTTGCCAGAGGTCACACGGCCGGTCTGAGAGCAGGAGCTCTCTGGAGCTGACCTCGGGGGCCGCTCCGCCGTCCCCCAGGCTCGGGCTCTCCATCCCAGCAGTGCAGGTTAAGCGAGCTCCGGCTGCAGCAGCGGACCGAGAGGTGCGACGCCCCAGATGTGGAGAGGAGTAAGATGTGAAAACTCTTACGGGGCAGAGGGCCACAGTGGAGCAAGCGCCTGAACCTAGTGAAAGTCCCTCAGGCTCGGGAGCTGCCTGCCAGCCGCCCGTCCAACTGCGGCTGCCACGTCCAGGGCTCCACCTATCAAATCCTTTGCCTATGAAGACGCACCGCCCCCGCCCCCGCCCTGACCAATCGCGCGCGCCCTAGCTGCGTTTTCGCCTTCGTTCGTGCTCCTTTTCCCGCCTTCCCTTTTGGACATGCGCACTGGGAGCTGTGCGCGCGCGCACTCGTGCGTAGCTCACTGCGCATGTGCGTTGCCAGGGGCAGCGCGGGTAGCCGAAGTGGCTGGCGTAGTGGAACCTGTAACTGAGGCGAGGAGGAGAGGCCCGTGGCGTGAAGGGAGCCGCGATGCGGGTCGTGTTGACGTGGAGAGATAAAGCCGAGCAGTGGTGAGGAGCTGGCAGTCCGGGAGGGGCGGGAAGCCGGGCCTCGGCCGGGATGGCGGGAGCCACGGCAAGCATAGCGGTGGCGGCCGGGCGAGGGCCCTGACCCTGGCTGGAGGCTGAGGGGCCACCTCCCTGCCTTGGGCGGTGCAGAAGCCCCTGAGGCTCGGAGGGGCAGAGGGAAGCGCACGCGTGGGGCTGCGCCCGTCGCGGCGGCTCGGTACCGTCACGACTGGACTCGTCGCTCCTTCCCCGTCCGTCCCGGGCTCATCCGACGCCACCACGGTGTGCCTCCAATGCCACATCCGCGTGTCACCCGTGCTCTTGTTTACTTGACACTTTAAGTGGTCTCGCTTATTTTCGCTTGAATATGATTTTACATTTCACAAGAAAACTTTACTCCGAATATGAAACACCAGTATTCCCTGCTGTCAGTGTAAGATAACTGTGCGACTTAGAGCAGGGAGAAGCAAAGCAGCGCTAGGAGTTTGAGCTGGGTGCTGTGGCCGGGGACCCTCCCAGCCTACGTCCTCCTACGTCTAGAACTGGAGATTTCGCAGGTGTGGTCAGAGTACTCAAGACAACATCGCATCAGGACTCTCCTAACGAGAAAGTATGAAAGGGGTCGAAGGAGAGTGACTATCTCACCTTCTGATTCAATGTTATTTAATGTCCTGTTGCGTTTTTATCACCTGAATCCATCACACAGTGGTACATTTTGGGAAATGCTGACTTATTGGATAAGTTCCTCGCGGTCTAACTCTCAAAGTCTTCCTGGATGATCTTGGCTTCATTGTGAGACTCTGTTTTGGCCGTTGGGACAGGATACTTGCCACTCGTTCTGTCTTTTCCGAGCCCTTTCTCTGTGTAAAGCAGGCCTTCTTTCCTCACCTCCTCACGTTGAAATCCTGATCATTTTTTAAGGCTCCCTTTGGAGATGGCCTTGCTCTCTTTTGTACTCTGCACTAGTAGTAGCTAACGTCTACTGTGTGCCAAGCACTGGCTGAGAACTTCATAGCCTTTATCTCCTACTCTCCTCACAACAACTCTCTTAGGTAGGTACTATAATTACCTCTGTTTTACAGACGAGGACACTGAAGCACAGAGAGGGCAGATAATTTCCCAAGATCACACAGCCAGCTTTCAAGCTCAAGTCTTCCTCAGCCACTGCGTTAATTTTTTCCTGTCTCACAGAGGTGGCAAACTCAAATGTCTGCAGGAGCCAGGAAGGTAACATAAATGGGAGATGTATATTTGCTTCATAAACACAAGGAATTATCCGTCCTCCCTAGGAATATTCTATTCTGTACCCCACTTTGCTTGAAACACCTAACCCTACCAGTGTATCTTTCATTTCTACTTTTCATAGAGATTTGAGTAAATATGGTTTGTTTGGGTTTTTTTTACTTTTCTCTTTATTATAAAAATACCCACAGCACAAGCTGGTAATAACTGGCAACTGAACGTTTGGCTTCGATGTCAGAGAGTAGTAGAGTGGCAAGAGAATGGCAAACGGGAGAGTTAATGCTCTGCCTGAAAGGGGCAGCTGCTGCTCAGCCCCTGCCAATTACCACCATGCAGGAATTTGGCCTAGTGTGCTTAGAACTGCCTATTTTTACCAGGAGCTAGAAATGTGGGTTTTTATGTGAAATGTCCTCATTTTTAAATGTTGGCACCTAATCTGAAAAAAACAAAATTAAACACCATGTGGGCCAAAGAAAACATTTCCTGGCCAAATGCAGCCTGATTTCCTCCGTTTTCAACCCCTGGCACAGAATTTTGTTCATTCCTCTCTTGTGATACATAGAGTCTGTAGAGTGTAAGAGTTATTTTTGAATCTGTTTATTCCAGAAGTCTATAAACCCTTTAAAAGCAATGACTGTGTCTTACTCATTTCCACATTATCCCAGAGCCTAGTCGGGTCAGTGGTTGTTACTATCTGATAGATAGATGTATTCATGAATGAATGAATAAGTGAATAAATGAATAATGAATGAAGATTGCTTATCTGGTCTTTGTCCAATTACAGGTTTAAAACAACCTATTAGAATAGGGAGTGTAGGGATTCTATATACTAGCAATCTTGACGGCAGCTAGATATGCCAGCTGATAGTGCAGGATGAGACAAAACAAAAAATAATTAAAAAATAGACCTAAGGGCCGGCCCGTGGCTCACTCAGGAGAGTGCGGTGCTGATAACACCAAGGCCCCTGGTTCGGATCCCATATAGGGATGGTCGGTTAGCTCACTGGCTGAGCATGATGCTGACAACACCAAGTCAAGGGTTAAGATCCCCTTACTGGTCATCTTTTAAAAAAAAAAAAAAAAATAGACCTAAAAAGCCCAGACATCATGCTTTCTGAATTCTACATGTAATGCCTTAAGTAGGTGATGGTACCTTTTTATCCCCTTTTCTTGTTTTTTTTTATTTTTTGCTTTTGATAAGGAAAAAAAAATTTAAAAAATTTGAGGAAAAAAAAAATTTATTGAGAGAAATGATAAAAAAAAAAAAAAAATAGACCTAAAAAGCCCAGACATCATGCTTTCTGAATTCTACATGTAATGCCTTAAGTAGGTGATGGTACCTTTTTATCCCCTTTTCTTGTTTTTTTTTATTTTTTGCTTTTGATAAGGCTTGAAAACTATTGTTAATTATTTTGTCAACCATGGCATATGCTAACAGTAATGCTAATGAAGGCCACAAAGCTTAATGGCAAAGGCATGGGCTTCAGAGCCAGACTGCCTGGGTTTGAATCCTGGCTCCACCTCCACTCAGTAGCAGCTTATTTTCAAGCAAGTTATTTAACCTCTTTGTGCTTTAGTTTTTTTATCTGCAAAATAGGTATAGGGTTATTGTGCGGTTAAGTGAGTTAATACATGTAAAGCTTTTAAACTGTACCTGGCACGCACAGTAATAAATGTGCTCAATAAATGTTAGCCACTGTTAAAGTATTAAGGGTAACAGATTTGACATACTTGCAAATACTTCAAGAGAGTAAGAGGCAGTATAGCGGTTAAGAGCACAAATTCTAGAGCCAGACCTAAGGTGATATTCTGGCCCGTTGCCTTGCTAGTTGTGTGACATTGAATGAGGTACATGACCTTTGTGAGCCATGGTGTTCTCATCTGCAATAATAATCCCTACCTCACAGAATTATTGTGAGGGTGAAATATAAAATAGTGCATTTGAAGAGCTCAGCACAGAGCTCTCTGTGGCTAGGGCTCCAAGTACTGTCACTGAGAATGTATTATTTTTAGATTACTGACAAGTACCAGGTGAGTTTATCCTATGCTAAACTTTTACAGTAGGCCATTTTGACACATTCTTACCAGTATCACCATCACCTGAACTAATGAAACCCTCTGCCTGGGACATTCAAGAATCTTTGTAATAGGACTCCAGCCTGATTTTCTAGCCTTATCTCTCCTTACTGCCTAGTACATAGCCAGATGTTTCAGTCAAATTAGATTATTTAGATTACTTGCTATTTCCCACCTTCATGTCTTTGCCTGTTCTGTTTACTCTTCCTGAAATGCTGTACCTACCCAACCTCCTCCTGCATGTCTCCAATGCCCTCCCTTTTTCAAATACTGTTTTCTTCATGAAGCTTTTTCTGATCCTCTTCCCAAATCAGAAGGCTGTGTCTTCATCCTTTGAATCCTGTAATATGTTTTAGTGTATCTCCTTGTTGCAGGGAACCCTAAACATTTTTTTTCTTTTTTTAAAAAAGATGACCAATGAGGGGATCTTAACCCTTGACTTGGTGTTGTCAGCACCACGCCCAGCCAGCGAGCAAACCGGCCATCCCTATATAGGATCCGAACCCGGGGCCTTGGTGTTACCAGCACCGCACTCTCCCGAGTGAGCCACGGGCCGGCTCTAAATGTTTTTTGTTGTTTTTTTTTTTTTTGTCCTTTTTGAGACCGGCCACACCAAGGCCAGCCAGTGAGCACTGTGAGTGCACCGGTCATCCCTATATAGGATCCGAACCCGCGGCGGGAGCACTGCAGCGCTCCCAGTGCAGCACTCTCCCGAGTGCGCCACGGGCTCGGCCAACCCTTCACGTTTTCTAATTGTTAAGCCTTTTCCCGTTTTCCACTTGAGAAACTGTTTTAGAAACTCTATGCTTGACTGCCTTAACTGCAGACTCTGGCCTCTACAACTTAGCTTGCTTCCTGTACCCGCCCTCTGTGAGATAACAGCAGTCTCACATCCCCCAGGGGCCGGATGCAAATTAGGCTCCAAAAGTGACCAATGGACTGTGTCCCATAATCAGCCAATCCAAATTAGCTGGACTGTATTCCCTCATTTATATAAGAGGACCTGAATGGAAACTTGGGCGGGAAAAGGGCAGGAATTTAGGCTATATAAGATGGTCTTTTCCTTTGTTCTGGGAGACACTGGTTTAGGAGTTTTTGCTCCCCAGTGCTCTCCTTGCTTGCAAGCAAAAAGAGGTGCTATAACACTGAACAAAGAGCTGCAACACTAAAATAAAGAGCTATAAAAACTGCAACACTGACGCCGGTCTTGGATTCCTCTGTGCGTTCGCCCCACAACACTCTAAAGCTTTTATCACAGCATTATTCTGTATTTCATCCAATCTAAGAAGTCATTGATTATAAAATAACATTATTTTGCATATCAGTAAGAAAGTAGAAAATGCTGCCAGTTAAACTGACATGTCCTCAATTGTAAGACACATCCCAACCTCAGAGATGATAAAATGTGAAAAAATGTATGCCTTAGAATTCATGACATGTGGTAGTTCTTTGTGAATGTGTCTGATTCACACCTTCCCATTGGATGATAATTTCCTTGAGGACAGGGAGGGACTGTGATCTACTCATATCTGTTGATGCCTAGCACCTACGAGCACTCAGTAAGTATCTGTATGGATTTATCAGCCCTCACGCATTCTCTCAGGGTGTCAAGGCTTTATGGTATTATTAGAAGAGTTAGTGTCCTCAACTGTTGACCCTTTGAATCGTTTCTGGACAAGAGGAAATTGGGACATAGAGCTAACTGCTGAGTGAATCATGATTGAATAGGCTGCCGAAGTGTGGTGGTCGAATGGAATTTGCAACCAAATGCAATTCTTAGCCATTATTTTTCTCCCCACTACACATGAAGTGTTTTATAATGGAAATAAAGCTTGCTTTCCTGGCCATTAGCCGACCTCATCATTTTGGTTCCTAATTGTCTTTTTGTCTTCTCTTGTCTCCTGTTTAGTATATATGACCTTGCATTTAAGCCTGATGGAACTCAACTGATTTTGGCTGCAGGAAACAGATTACTGGTAGGATTCTGTCTGAGTTTCCTTTTTACTTTTTAAATTATTTTTTTCTCCTCCCTCTTGTAAGTACTCTGAAATTTGACCCCCCCATCCGCCACCCCCTTTTTTTTTGAGATGAAAAAAGGCAAGGGCGGAAAAACCAGTCATTACCTTTTAATAGGGAAGGAAATGGACTATTTAAAACAGATAAGTAAACTGACTATAGGAGAGGAACCCGTGAACAATAACTACTTTAGAGTCATTAATCTTTCCCTTTTTACCTTGAGCACACATGAAAGAGTTGAAAACAGTTCATCAAAATGCCTTTGAAACTGGGCTGGTGTCAGTTCACATTTTTGTCCCTCAGAAAAATTCAGGCAACAGAATTGAAGGCGCTCTTCCCATAAGAAGCCAGATAGCCTGACCCCAACCTTTAGGCACTGGCCTAGCTAAACAATTCCATATGGATGCTATTCTATTTTTTATATTTCAAAGAACATAAGCTCCCTCTGGAACTTATGCCTGTATATAAAAGTAATTTTCAGAGAACTCTTTATGTTTGACCTAAAAACCTTTGTACAGTCTCTCCTTCCTCCTGCATAAGTACACTTCCTCTTCTCTGCTGTCTCTAGATATGCAGACTTACTTATCTCCATTCTCTGTATGGTAACTACATAATCTTAAAACCATGCTTAAATTGTTCTGCAGACCTCTTCTCTCCAGAGTAAACAACCCAAATCCTTTTAGTTTTTCTTCATAAATAATCTTCTCCAACACATTTTGGAGAGTTTTGCCTTGATTTCTTAGATGGTATGTTTTTTAAATCTCCACATATTTCTAGATGTTGCACAGCTGTCAAAAATATCCTAAATCCAGGGGCAGCCCGTGGCTCACTTGGTAGAGTGTGGTGCCGATTAACACCAAGGCCAAGGGTTCGGATCCCTGTATAGGGATGGCCGGTTAGTTCAGTTGGGAGAGCGTGGTGCTGACAACACCAAGTCAAGGGTTAAGATCCCCTTACTGGTCATCTTTAAAAAAAAAAAAAAAAATCCTAAATCCATACTACAAATGCGTTTTGTAATATTCCCTCCTACTTGCAAACGCAGAGTTAGGTCTGTGACTTTCAAACTCTTGGTAGCAAATACGAAACATCTCTCTATAATGTTGATATTAGGGGGCAGGATTAGCACTAAAATTTAATCATGCTGTAACTGGCTGTTTGTATTTGCTGGCTTTATTTAGGAGGGCCTGCCATAATTGGTCATATATCCAAATTCATGTAAAAATGAGTGAAGTTTGTAGAGAATTTCCATGGAGTGAGTAACGGGCTGGCCGGTTAGCTCAGTTGGTTACAGCGTGGTGCTGATAACACCAAGGTCCAGGATTCAATGCCTGTACTGGCCAGCCACCAAAAACAATGAAAAAAGGATTAATGATATGTTCCTGGGAACATAATGCATAGAACTGAGACCTCTTTACTTCTTGTTAACCAACTTTAAGTCACATTCTTTCTGTTTTCACAGTGTAAATTTGACACAAATTTAGAATATTGACAAATGTTTTGTTGTAAAAATAAAAATAGCAGTAGCAACCCTTCAGAAATACTGACTAATAGATACCACATAGATAATGTGTATTTTTGTCTCTTTTTTTGCCAGGTTTATGACACCTCTGATGGTACCTTAATCCAGCCCCTCAAGGGACACAAAGACACTGTGTACTGTGTGGCATATGCGAAGGATGGTAAGAGGTTGCTCTGGATTTCCAGTCTCTGTAGTGACCTCATATCTGTTTATTTTTCTCCTTAATCACTCCTGAATTATATTTAGTAAGCTGAAGTACAGCTTCTTTTTCAGAAGATAAAGTTTCAGAAGACAATGAAGTTGCTTAGACTTCAATTCATTCATTCAATCTAACAAGTATTTATCGAGGATCATCTATATGCCAGGCACTGTTCAAGGTGCTTGAGATATTTCAGAGAACAAAAAAAAAAATAGACAAAGTTCCCTGCCTTTATGGGACTTATATTCTCTGGGGCCGGGGGTGTGGGGGAGGGAAGGAGGAGGAAAGTTCGAGGGAAGACATACAGTAAACATAGTAAATAGGTAAAGTAAGCAGTAAGTGGGAAGGTGATGGTGTTGTGGAAGAAGAAAAGTAGAGCAGAATTAGGGGATTGAGAATGCAGGGGGTTATGTGCAGTATTGAACAGGGTAGTGAGGACAGGCTTATGGAGATGGGGAAGTTGAGCAAAGGCTTGAAGTCATGAGGCAGAGAGATCTGACAGTGGGCATCTGGGGGAAGAAAGTTTCGTGCAAAGGGAAGAGCCATTGCAAAGGCCCTCAGGTGGGGTGTGACTACAAGGAGCTGGGGCAGAGGGAATCAGGGTGAGAGTAGAGAGGCAGCAGGCATAAGATATGTTGGCCTTTGTTTTTCAGTGAAAATGGGGAACCACTGAAGAGTTCTGAGCTGACGAGGGGTCTGATCTGATTGATCCTCATATTCTAAAAGGATCCCTTTAACTGGTGTGTTAGAAACAGCCTACAAGAGGTGGGGTTGGGGAAGTATCCAGGCAAGTGGTGACGGTGACTTAGACCTCTCGGGGTCAAAGGAAGTGGCAAGAAGTGATCAGATTTTGGATACATGGGGGTTGAGCAGTCAGACTGCCTGACAGATTGGATGTGGAATGTGAAGAAAGAAGAGTTAAGAATGACTCCAGGATTTTTTACCTGAACGACAGAAAGGATGGAGTTGCCCTCCACTGAAATGGGAAAGGCTGCATGTAGAGAAAGATTTCAGCAGAAGAGCAGTTCAGTTCTGGACATACTGAAGCTGAAAAAAGTTGATGATAGAGGAGAAATGGGAGAGAATTGCTAGAACAGTCTGAGTGGGTGAGAGGAGGTGGGATGTAGGGCAGTGATGGGGCATTTGCTTTAAGGTTGAGGCGTGGTAGGAACTGCAGCTACCTGCAGGTGGCAGCATGTGGTAGTAGGAGTCTCATGGAAATCCTTGGATTCCTTCCACTTTTTCAGTGAGATAGGAAGCAACATCAGCTGAGAGTGAGGACGGAGAAGGCGGTGTTAGAGAGTTGAGGAGAAAGGAAAACGTGTAAAATTGCCACCTAGGAGTGTGAGAGAGTGAATGGACCTGGGAAGTGTAGTGAGATCCTTGGTGACGTGAAGGGCCCACTTGAAGCTCATGATCATAAATTGAAAGTGAGACCAGTTGGTGTGATTCTGTCTTTTTCTCCAGCCACTTTGGGAAGAAGAGGTGGATTTAACCAGAATGGTGGCTTCGCAAGCACTTCTGGAGGTGAAGTGAGAGGCAAGGGAGCAAAGGGTTGTGCAAATGAATGATACATACATTGATCTTCAAATGTCAGCTGAGTAATAAGGAGAGAGGAGACCACAAGGAATAAGGGGCAATGGAGAGGTGACAGGTTCTAGTGGTGCTGAAGGGTTATTGCAGTTAGGGCACCAGGTGGGGTGGAAAGAGGGGAGGTGGGTCAGAGAATGGGTGTATAGAATTGAAACTGAGAGTCAGACATAAATCCATGCTACCCATAGCGTAGTATTAAAGGGAAGAACAGGGGCTTTGGAATGAGACAGCTCTGAGTTCCAATCCCAGCCCAACACTAAAAGCTCTGTGAGTTTGAGCCGGTTATTGAATCTCTCTGAGTCTCAGTTTTTTCATGTGTCGAGTGGGTATAGGATTAGAGAGAGCATTCTGTGGCCACTGCTGAGAAGTCAGAATTTGAGTGTTACAGTGCTTGAATGAACCTTGGAGACCACTCAGGTCTCAGGTTTTTAACTTCTTTTGGATGACAGACCTTTTTGAGAATCAGATGAAAGCTATAGACTCTTCTCTAGAAAAATGTACCTACTTCATGTATGAGGATAGCTCAAAAAGTTCATGGAAAAGTAGAATTAAAAGATAATACAGGGGCTGGCCAGTTAGCTCAGTCGGATAGAACATGGTATTATAACACCAAGGTTAAGGATTCATTTTCAGCCACAAAAAAAAAAAAAGATAATGCAAATCTTTCCATGAACTTTTTGAAGACCCCTGCTATACACAAAATTTCATGCATATAGTTTTGTCTGATCTTGCCCATCTGTTCATTGTAGATGTATATAAAGACCTAGAGGGCCGGCCCGTGGCTCACTCGGGAGAGTGCGGTGCTGATAACACCAAGGCCCCGGGTTCGGATCCTATATAGGGATGGCCGGTTTGCTCACTGGCTGAGCGTGGTGCTGACAACAGCAAGCCAAGGGTTGAGATCCCCTTACCGATCATCTTTTTAAAAAAAAAAAAAAAAAGACCTAGAGAAGATAAGTGACTTGCTACGGTCATTTAGTAAGTTGGTTCAAAGACAACACTAATTTCTTGCTTAATAGCCAGTGTGCTATGCTGTGGTAGTCCCATATTTTTTATGCGCATGATTGACTTCAAGTTCAGAGTAATGTTGTTGTGGGGAGACTGTGAGGAGGGAGCCTGGAAAGCTGAACTGTTTCTGCTTCATCCTAAGAGGACTTTGTGAAACATGGACCACTTCAGGGTCCAATACAAGACCCAGAAGGCACAGAATGGTTGTTGGGCCTCTGGAGTTTATAAGCATAGGAGGGCTCTCGGACTTGGAAAACCATTAAGGCACTGGAGGATGTCAGAATATGACCTGCCAGCAATGGCATTTGTGCAGCACTTTGCAGAGTCCTGTCACACACATCATCTCAATTTGATCTAACAACCCTCTAAAGCAGAGAGTGCGGGGATTCTTACCTCCTCTCACAGATGAGAAAACAGGCTTGGAGC
This sequence comes from Galeopterus variegatus, assembly GCF_000696425.1. Taxonomy (NCBI): domain Eukaryota; kingdom Metazoa; phylum Chordata; class Mammalia; order Dermoptera; family Cynocephalidae; genus Galeopterus; species Galeopterus variegatus. The sequence continues at coordinate 53,807 of NW_007730333.1, read as the reverse complement.
AATTACTGATGATGGTGACAGAGCTGGGCCTGACCCAGGTCCACCGACTACAGGGCCCTTGTTCTTTCTAGTATATCGTGCTGCTCTTCATGACCCTTATGTAATATAATAATCGAGAAATCTTTTAGTTGTTATTCTTCTAAACTGGTCTTCTCCCCTTAGACCTGAAGATTGAGATACACTGAATTACTGTTTTGCTCTTGAGCAAAGTATTAAGTCTGCTTGTTTCTGATGTCTCCCTTAAGTTTAATAAGTATTTAATGAGCAACTGTGATAGAGAGTTGTGCAAGGCATAGGGTTTTTTTGTTCAAGAAAAACAGTATTTAAAAAAAGGAAAAGAAACACTGTAAAACAACATGAAGAAATAATAGTAATAATAACAGCATCGATTCTATTTTAGGCATAGTTCTAAGCAGCGTGCACGCACACGCACACACACACACTCATTTAATCTTCTCATCAACTCCAAGGTAAATGCTATTGTTGTATCCACTTTTTAATATGAAGAAATGAAAGTATAGAGATGTTCAGTAGCTTGTTCCAAGTCATGCAGCTGGTCAGTGACATCACTGGGAATTCCGACACAGAGATTCTGAGCCCAGAGCCCATACTTTTCATCACCTGCTGCCTACCAGTCTGAGGGAGGAGTGACAGAAGTAATAATAAACATGAGCAACTTCTATGTATTTCTTATTTGCAGCATTGTCATATGGCTCACCCTTAAAGTCTGCTGTTTCAGCCACTGTGAAAGGTGCTTTACATACATTCTCTTAGATGGCCCCTGCAAAGAGCCTTTGAGGAAGGTGTTATTATCCCTCTGTGTCTCAGATGAAGACACTGAGGTTCACAGAGCAGTGTTTTGCCTAAAGTTACCTTCCACTTGCCTTAAGAATAAAGTCTGAGAATCCTTAACAGGGTATATAAAATCTGGCCTGTGCTTACCTCTTAATCCTCATCTCTCACCGGAGTAGGTGAAGGCTCCTTGTTTGCTGCTATGATACCCTGATTCTCTTCCAAGTACTTGTGAACTTGTAACAATGTAATTAATAAGTAATTACTTCTGTGTTGCTTCTCTCCAGTCCATTCTTTCATGAAGCCCAAGTAGTGTGAAAATGCAAATTCAGTCTGTCACTCTTCTGCCTGAAGCCAGTCTTTGGCTTCCTATTGCTTTGGGTTAAAAAACAAGATCTTTACTGTGACCCTAGAGCCCACCACCCATCTCAACCCAGACCCTTGTTCCATGCTGGCTGCCTCTAGGCCCCTCAGACATGCCAGGCTTTTCCTGCCTCAGGGCCTTCACACATCTCTTCTGTCTACTAGGATGGGTCTTTTGTTTATACCTGGCTAAGCTCTGCTCTTCCTTTAGGCCTCCACTGAAGGATCTCATCCTCAGAGAAGACTTCTCTCATCTAAATTAGATCCCTCAGGAGATGTTGATCAAAGGGAACAAAGTTTCAGTTAGATAGGAGGAATAAGTTTTCCAGATCTATTGCACAGCTTGGTGACCCTGATTAATGATAATGTACGTTTCAAAACAGCTAAAAATAATAGATTTTAAATGTTCTCACTACAAAAAATGATACATATCTGTGGTGATGGGTATGTTAATTAGCTTTATATAATCATTCCACAATGTGTATATGTATCAAAACATCACATCATACCTTATAAATATATACAATTTTGTTTTTGGCAGCTTTCTGGTGCAGTGACCTACCTGAACCCTTGACCTTGTTGTTATCAACACCATGCTCTAACCAAGTGAGCTAACTGGTCAACCCTATAATTATTATTTGCCAAATAGAAATAAAAATTTAATTAAAAACTAAATTTAAATAAAAAATATATAAAATTTAAATAAAGAGAGATAACTGGTCCCCCAGTTATTCTCTGTCATAGGATCCATATCTTTTCTTACCACATTGTGTTTGTGTTGGATTAACTTAATTTCATGCCTACTTCTGCTATTCTACACTCCATGAAAGTAGGGATCATGTGTGTTTTAATCACTACTCAATCCTTAACACAGAACATGATACCTACATGTAGCAGGCCCTCAATGCATCTGTTTACTCTGTACCAGACAGAGCAGGTTTGGAACCCCAACATCCTGACTCCAGAGAACTCCCTCCCAGTATTGATAAGTAGTAGCAGAGAAGACGCTGACACTTATTAGTACCTTAAAGAACTAGTTTTCTACAAAATACTTTTGGGGAAATGCTGGTTTAAAATAAATATGAGAATTTTCTTTGTAAAAACACTTTTAGGCAAGCGTTTTGCTTCTGGATCAGCTGACAAAAGTGTTATTATCTGGACGTCAAAATTGGAAGGCATTTTGAAGTACACGTAAGTAACAATTTAAGTGTATGGTGTTATTAGTTTGACTGTTGTTGAGTAGTGTTAGCAAGTCCCATAGAAAAGATGTAATGAAGAACTTTTTCTCTGAAATTGAACTTGATATTAAACTGTGGGGGGGTGGGGTACAGTCAGGTTGGGTAGTGAATAGTGGATGAACATTTCTTGAGTGTTTACTAGCTTGGCCAGCACTGACTGAGCTTGACGTTTTCATGTAGCTCATCTCAGTTAATCTGACGTCGAATATTCTACCCCACCCCCAATCTGTCCTTTTCCAATGTTCTCATCTCAGGGAATGGCCTTGCATCCACCCAGTGTCAAAACCCAGAAACTTGGGATCATTGTGCTCCAGGCCTCCTCCCATTGTAGGGGCTCTGCTCGTGTTTTTCCCCCATTCCTCCCCTCATTAGCCCCCAATTGCCCTGCAGATCTCAGACTCAAATGTCACTTCTGTGAAGCCTTTCCTGCTGCTCTAGACTCGGGCAGGTCTCCTTCAAGGCATTTCTTACAGTTGTAGTTTTCCATTTATTCTGGTGACTGATTGATATTGCCATCAGCCTGTGAGTTCCATGAGGGCAGACGTCGCATTTGTTTTTGCCTTCAAGGCATTTCTTACAGTTGTAGTTTTCCATTTATTCTGGTGACTGATTGATATTGCCGTCAGCCTGTGAGTTCCATGAGGGCAGACGTCGCATTTGTTTTTTGTTTTTTTTTTTTTTCATGACCGGTAAGGGGATCTTAACCCTCGACTTGGTGTTGTCAGCACCACGCTCACCCAGTGAGCGAACCGGCCATCCCTATATGGGATCCGAACCCGTGGCCTTGGTGTTATCAGCACCGCACTCTACCAAGTGAGCCACAGGCCGGCCCCGCCTCTGTTTTTGATCACTTTTGTGTGCCTGGTGCTTAGTGCAATGCTTGGCCCATAGTAACTACTCAAACAATTTCATTTTTCTTTTCAATTGTGGTAAAATATACCTACAATAAAATTTACCATGTTAACCATTTTTTAAGTACAGTTCAGTACTGTTTAGTACATTCACATTGTACAACCAATCTCCAAAACTTTTTTCACCTTGCAAAACTAAAACTCTAGACCCATTAAACAACTTCCCCCCGCCTCCGCCTCTCAGCATGTGGCAATCACCATTTACCTTCTGTCTCTATGAATTTGATTGCTCTAGGTAGCTTATAAAGTATTTGTCCTTTTATGACTGAGCTATTTTACTTAACATAGTGTCCTCAATGTTCATACATGTTGCAGCATGTGTGAGAATTTCCTTCCACATTTTGTTTATTCATCTGTTGATGAACACTTGGGTTGCTTTCATCTCCTGGCTGTTGTAGACAATGCTGCATGTGGGTGTATAAGTCAGTGAATAATTTTTGAATGAATGAATAAATGGAAGAGTGACTGAGGTTATAAGTAAAGTGTTACCCAGAAGTGAAGGAATAAAACTGGGGCTGAGACGCCATGTGCGGTGCATGACTCCCTCAGTTTTCATTTCTGTCTAAGGATTTGCCACGTGTCCAAATCTTGGCCTGTAGTGTCTTCATGGCACCTCCATCCTGTATTTCCAGGCCTACACAATGCAGTACAGGTAACAGCCACAGACAAAGCACTTGCTCTGCAGCTGGTACTAGGCTCGGTTCTTCATCTCCTTATCTCATTAGCTCAGAAACTGGAGGTGTCAGGCATGATAGTCCCAGGGGAGACAGTGTTTAAGCTGGGCCAGGATGATGGGGGGGTAATGAAAATGGTGGGTGAGGGGCAATCCAGGACAAGGAGAGTTAATCCGTGGGCTTTTTGTTGGTCACTTGCAGAAGGACATGCGGCATATAGTCAGAGGCTGTGGGCTCATAGTTAAAATCTTCAGTGGTAGCCATTGAGACATTTGTGGTTTGCTGCATAATAATCTATAGTTGTTTACTTCCAGGCATAATGATTCTATACAGTGTGTCTCCTACAACCCTCTTACCCACCAGCTGGCATCTTGTTCCTCCAGTGACTTCGGTAGGTTTTGATTCCCAATGTCCTTTCCTGGAATAACTAAGAATCTGGTCTAAAAATGCTGAAATCCATCCAGAATGTGGTGGTTTTGTCCTGAGACAGTTAATACTACTTCTCTACCTTCAGCAGCTGAGGGAGTGCTGACAGTTATTCCTTAAATTGTGTAGAAACCAAGACAGTGAATGATGACCTTGAGTCTGTAAGACATTGGAGACAAGAAGGGCCCCAGGGAAGGAAAAGTTAAGAAGGATGGGAGGGCACAGGCATAATTTTGTGTGGTTGCCTCTGGGAAGCCTTCCCTGATTGTCCCCTCCCTTGTGTTCATCCCATCAGTGTGTGTGTGTGTGTGTGTGTGTGTGTGTGTGTGTGTGTGTGTGTGAAATTCTTCACTGTTTCTACTGTACTTCTTGTGCAGTGTGTCAGCATTACTTTTATAGACGGCTTTAGCTGTCCTCTGTGAGGAGCTGAATGCCTTGAGGTATTTATCCTGACCCCACACACAACACTGGCATGGGGCTGGCACAGAGGAGGTATCAGTAAAATGTCTATCAAGGGAGGGAGGGTGTGAAATTGGGCACAGGCTTGTAGGTTGTCTCCATTAAGTGTTGATTTTGGTTTTCTGCTCCCATCAGTTCTATTTTTCCTTCCTAAGAGATAGCAGGTACAATGGAACAGCTATTAAATGAGGAGTTGGTAATCCCTTTCAGTATTTCAGTTTGTTTATCTAAAAGGAACATGTTACCCACCCTGTCTGTCTCACTGATACAGTTCTGAGGTTCAAAAGAGAGAATGTAATTGTAGGCACATTGTATAAATACATGGGGAAAGGACTGTCATTTGTTTAAAAAGTTTAGCATTTACTCCATATGAGCCACTGGTCTATGTGATTACATTTGGGGATTTAAAAGACAAAAGAGAATCTCTGCCCTCAAGAAGCTTGTAGTCTTAGAGGAAGGTGTGATTTGTAAAAATAAAATATTAAGTAATAATAATAATAATTGTTGAATGCTTGCAGTGTAGTAGGCACTGTGCTAGAGGTTAAAAATGAATTCCTATCTGAGCTCTCTGATGACCCCTGAGGTCAGGTATTATTCTCACGTCCACCCTACTGATGAAAAAGAACTGGGGCTTAGAGCGGCTCAGTCACTCACTGAAGGTCACTGAGCTGGTAAGTGGCGGAACCAGCACTTGGAGCCAGACCAGGTGATTGCGGCCAGAACCTACTCTGGTCAGCACTGCTGAGGGAGGCCTGGGAGGAAGGGGTTTCCTGCAGCTGGAGGCTCTAGGCAGGCTCAGTGGGGCACAGATAGCATGTCACAGGTTGAGATGTTTGGGAGGGGCCTTCTAGACAAGGGGAAAGGAGAAAAAATAACTGTTTGATGTTGCATCTGCTTATGTAGATATATTTGTGTACTAGATTTACCTTCTTGGCCATGCTTCACAGCTCAAGCAAACAGTAGAATTTGCTTATGTTGTCTGTACATACACCTGTTGCTGTGTGGCACTGAGCCAGGGTATCTGAGGGCAGGAGACAGCAAGTTTCAGGGGACCAGTGTGCCATGGTTAAGGCACAGCTCAGATAAGGTCATGTGTTGTGGGTGAGGCCTGGGAGAAGGAACTGGATTTTCAGAAAACATCAGTCATTATTTTATTTTTTTGGTGGCTGGCTGGTACAGGAATTGAAACCTAGAATTTGGTGGTGTCAGCACCGTGCATTCATTACTTTAAATGCTAAGTTGTACTCTGGGTGTGGTGTCACAGTTATGAACAGTAAAGTTGTCATTTTTTTGAGAGTTAAATCCCTGAAAAGTTGTCTAGAGCTTCACCAACCTATCTTCTTTTTTTCTTTTTCTTTTGAAATAATTATAGATTCACAGTAAATTGCAAAGATAGTACAGAAAGGTCTCATGTACTCTTCATCCAGTTTCCCCCAGTGGATATATCTTATGGTTTTTTTTTGGTAGCTGGCCAGTATGGGGATCTAAACCCTTGACCTTGGTGTTATAACACCACACTCTAACCAACTGAGCTAACCAGCCAGACCTCTTATGTAACTCTTGTACAATATCACAACCAAGAAACTGGGACTGGCACAATGTGTGTATATAGTTCTGTCGTTTTATAACATGTAGATTACCACCACTGCAATACAGAACTGTTCCATCAACACACAGGTACTGTCATCACCATACCCACCCTCCTCACCTCCTATTATCCCCAACCCCTGGTAACTACGAATCTGTTCTCCATTTCTATAATTTCATCATTCAAGAATGTTATATAAATGAAATCATAATCATACAGTATATGACCTTTTGAGATTGGTTTTTTTCACTCAGCATAAAGCCCTAGAGATCCATATAAGTTGTCATATGAATCAATAGTTTGTTCCTTTTTGTTGCTGAGTGATATTCCAACCAATCTATCTTCTTTTAAATTACTGTGCATTGAAGGGTTGTGGTCTCCTGAACAGAAGTCTGTCTCCAAGCACAAATCGAGCAGTAAGATCACCTGCTGCAGGTAAGTTAAGGGCAGCTCTGAAGATAGGCTATGTTTCTTTCTCTTCCAAACAGACTCTCAAAATTTAGTTATTTCACACAGCAGAGGAGGTCTTGTGTTAACTAGTTGGTTTGGGCTCCTGTATTTTCTTTTTCTTCTTTTCTGGTCTCCCTGATGGGAAGACCCATGCCTTTGATCGTCAAGCAAGAGAGAACTACAAGTTGCCTTCGTGCAGTTATCTACCAACAAGCCTCTTCAACATACAGCTATACTGAGTGGAGGCTCCCTGGAAATGTGAGGCGTTCTTGTCCAGGCAGCATAGCATGTGTGGAGGAGAAAGCACCAGCTTTGATGCTAGACCTGGGTTAGAGTCCACATTCTGTCCCAGACAGGCTCTGTGACCTCGGGAAAGCTACTAAAGCTCTCTGAGCTAGAGCCGCAGGTTCCTCATCTGACAAATGAGGATACAAATACTGACTTAAGTGCAACTTGGCCATATGCTGTCTGTTGACTCGCACAATCTTATTCAAAAGAGCCAATGATGGTTGTCTATGTTGGTACTTTGGATCTAGTTGCTATAAGTACAGTGAAACAAAATATAATTGTCACCACAGAGGAGGAGAAACAAACTCATATCCAAACTTTCTTAGAAAGTATGTCACCTAAAGACACAGTCATTGTCTTTATTAGTAGAAAAGCTCTTGCTGATCACTTATCAAGTGACCAGATTCTCTGACACATATCTATAGAGTCTGCATGGTAGTAGAGAACAGAGTGATTGGGAGAAAGCATTAAAGAACTTTAAAACAGGTAAAGTGAGAATTCTAATTGCTACTGACTTAGCTCCTGATGTCTTAATGTCCATGATATTATACATGTCTGTAATTATGATTTCCCACATAACACTGAAGAATACGAGTATGTACACAGAGTAAGGCACACTGGAAGAGCAAAGAGGACTAGAATGTCAATTTCCCTTATCACTAGAAATGATTGGAGGGTTGCCACTGAATTGATTAATACTCTGGAAAGAGCATATCAAAGTATTCTAGAAGAGCTATGTCAATGGCTGATAGATATAAAGCAAATCAACTGAAAAAAGAAATCACTAGAAATGATTGGAGGGTTGCCACTGAATTGATTAATACTCTGGAAAGAGCATATCAGAGTATTCTAGAAGAGCTATGTCAATGGCTGATAGATATAAAGCAAATCAACTGAAAAAAGAAAGAAAAAAAATGGTAAGACCTCAGGGAAGGCCCAAGAAGTTTTCATTATTAATGTCTTTATGTTGAAAAGTGGTACTAGCTTCTGAGAGGTAAAACTTAATAACACATGGACTTTCAAATATCTGCCCTCTTAAACTAGGCTTTGTCAGTGTGTTTATTGCAATCAGCATTATCTCTAAGAGTCTTTAACATAATAAATTCTTAGGTGTTACTCTTTTACCTATTAAAAAAAATACTGACTTGATATGAACTAACGAGCATAAAGCATGCAGCACATCGCCTGGTGTACAGTAGGCACTATACCTGGTAGCCATTTTTGCTGTTCAGCTGCTGAGTGTAGCCCTTTCATTCAGCATCTGTCAAATTCCTACTGTATGTCAAGCCCTGTTCTAGGGGCTGGGAATACACCAAGATAGAGTCTATTCTTAAGATACTTTTGAAGTGGGAGGGGGTTGAAATGGAGAGTAGGGAATGGGGGCTGGTTCAGAGATTCAGGTACTTGCTAAGGGCTGTCATGGAGTTATGTACAGAGAACTGAGGGAGCTCAGAAAAAGACACTGCTGCCTTCACATTTCACTGCTGATTCCAGAAACAAGTGGGATTTTGAGTTGGGTCCTCTGACTTCATGTCAGGGCTGGGAACGATGAAACCACAGCCCAGCCATTGCTGCCTCCTTAGACTTTACTTCAAACCAAGAGGAAATCATCCTCACTGGTTTTACTTTGTGTGTGTTCTCCCTCTCCCCATGCCCTTTGTTGGTTGTGTGCACAGCTGGACAAATGATGGTCAGTACCTGGCTCTGGGGATGTTCAGTGGAATCATCAGCATCCGGAACAAAAACGGCGAGGAGAAAGTGAAGATCGTGCGGCCGGGGGGCTCCCTCTCCCCAATATGGTCCATCTGCTGGAACCCTTCGAGGTACACATACAGCTGTCCTCCTTCTAGGACAGTACCGCTATGAAGAAGGGCTTTCTCAGCAGGCTAGGTTCTTTCTTCCTGAGGTCCTAAACATTCAAAGGCTTCTCAACCCACTTGACTGGTCTGTTTTGGAACCTGTTCCATTTGAATGGAATTTTTTAAGATCCTATCTTGAGTTTTGGAATGAATCCCAGAGATTTAGCTAAGCAGATGAGCTATCTAGGCCAGCGCAATGTGTGTGTGTGTATGTGTGTGTACATGTGCACACACGTGCCTGAGTGTGTTTAGTAGTGTATGTGTACAGTATGTGAGCAACACAACAAATTTCCTTATGAATTAATAGCTGAGCTCTTTGCTGTGGTTTTATTTTTGTCTTTCCCTTTTTCACTTCTTCCCTCCAAGTCTGGGCAGAATATGTGCCCACTTGTTAATAAACAGTATCATGAGCCTTTTTTGCTGCTCTTTCAAAAAAGTCAAAATTAAGTCTACAAATGTCCCTAAAGCCTAGAGATCCATAAACAATTGGCATCTACCTCTCAAACCTCGTACATGCTTTCCTTTTTATGTTCATGGGACTTTGAGAATGGACTAAGAGCTATGTATGCTCTTCGTTTAATCCTATAATACTATTAAACCATTAGTATCCCCCACAGAGTCCTCTGAAGGTAAATTAAAGGACTTAATTGTTTATTAGCCCAATGTCATTTTAGAGGTGGGTGCCTACTTGATTTAGAAGGTTGTTTAGTCCATTGCCTCTTATACGCCAGATCATTATGCTTCTTCCTGAATAATTTCGTCCAGCCCAGGCTGTATCATGCATGTCTAATGCTGTCAAAGGCTATTAGCCTACCCCAGAGTTCCTGCTATTTGAGTTTTTGGCCACAGATACTTTGTGGCTTTAGGCTATCATTTTTAAATCATAAGAAGCAGGATGCCCAGTGTACCTGGTGGTTGTCCTCTTCTGGGTAGGGTTCAGGGGCTCCTTGACGGGTTTTGAAATTATTCCTTTAGTGTAGTTCTAAGCAACGTGATTGTGAACAACTATTTACTGTCTACAGCCGATGGGAGAGTTTCTGGATGAACATAGAGAATGAGGATGCTGAGGAAGTCATTGTCAACAGATACTTTCAGGAAATCCCTTCCACTCTGAAGTCAGCAGAGTACAGTAGTCAGGGTAGTGAGGCAGAGGAAGAGCCAGAGGAAGACGACAACAACTTGTGAGTGTGTCCCCAGGAGAGAGAACACTCCTTGTAAGTGCCCAGGCCCTGCACAGACCTGCTGGGGCAGCTGCTGCTGCTAAGCTCCTTGGCCAAGGGAAGCAGTACAGGGGCCAGGGAAAATTGTGGGTGAAAGCTCCTTCAACAAAGGGAATACACCCTTAAAACGTGTGTGTTTATAAAGTGATCCTTTGAAAAACTACAGGAAATACTGAAAAGTGTAAAGGAGAGTTCAATTTTTCTTTAAAACGCATCCCCTGTTTCGGTAATGGGCCACAATGATCAACCTCATTGTATATCGACAAAATAAAATTAAGAAAGAGAAAAAAATAAATAAAAAATAAAAATAAATAAATAAATAAAACACATCCCCTGAGGAAGCCACTATTAGCATTTTAATATATTTCCCCAGTCTTTTAGGGTGTTCATATAATTAAATCACATCCTATTTTTCTTTTTTTTCACTTAACATCATACAGTGAATTCTTTCCAGTAACATTAGAAATCCTTCGAAAAATGTGATTTTTAATGCCTGCATAGTATGTCCCATATAAATATCAATAAACTCACTTAACACTTCCTCTGTGACTGGACAGGTTTCTTAGGCTGTTCCCCCACTGTGCCTTACCTTGCATTTGCTGGTACACATATCTGAGAGGAAGCCCTTACCTTACCCACAATCCTCACACCCAAATTCTGTCTGTCTAGGCATTTTTTTCTTCTCTTCAATTGAGATTATCTGAAGGGAAAACATCAGCAGGCCAGAGTGGGGAAAACTGGGGTAGCCAGGATATTTGGATTGAGCAGTAATGATCTAGCTTGGAACATTACAAACTGGGTTGAACCCCACCCCAGGGTCATGGGGTGGGAAGTGGGGACAAGGAGAGGAGGAAGAGGTGGGTGGGGAAAACTGGGGTAGCCAGGATATTTGGATTGAGCAGTAATGATCTAGCTTGGAACATTCCAAACTGGGTTGAACCCCACCCCAGGGTCATGGGGTGGGAAGTGGGGACAAGGAGAGGAGGAAGAGGTGGGCTTCAGGTCCCCATCTGTTCTTCAACCAGAGCACCCCCTTTTATTGTTTAATGTTGAGTTTTTGTTTTGTGAAGAGTACCACTGCTGGGGCAGGGGAGGAGGGCGTGGGGAAGAAAAAGGAAAAAAGAGGTTGAAAATCACCAACCTAGCTCATAGGGTTTGAGCCCAGCACAGAGCCATATGTAGCCTCCTCAAGAGGGCTCACTGCAGGCTTAGCCTCCTAGATTGTGTTTGGACTTCAGTGCCAGTCATACAGAGTTCACCTTCAAGCCCCTTCCTGTTAACATCCCTCTTGATCTCTCTTTTTTTCCCTCAGTTCTGATTTAGTGGCTGTGACATTTGCCCCTTTGCCACTCTTGGCTGGTTTTACAACTAAGGCTACATCACGCCTGCCTGCATATCCAGTGGTGCTGCCAGGCAACCGAAAGGCCCCGGGCTCAGATAAGCTGGAACTAATAAACAAAGAAGAGGCAACATTAGGTATATGAGGGTGCTTCAAAAAGTTTGTGGAAAATTAGAATTAAAAGATACAAATCTTCCCATGAACTTTTTGAAGTACCCTTAAGACCTGGCCTCAACGGCTGGAAACACCTCTCTCTTGAACTAGATTCCCAGGTAGGCTGCTCCCCAGGCCCAGCGAGGGGGTTTCTCTTGCGTGCTGGTCCTGCAGCCCCAGTCCCAAGGCACTGATCCCCATAGGGTCTCAGTTTCAAAGAAAGTTGTTGGTCTTCAGAGAGCACACCACTTTTTTTTTTAATAAGATCCAGTCAGAAAACATTTCACCTATGTGAGGACCTCAACTGCAGGAGAACATAGTTTAACGTGTTAATTGTGCCTCTTCAGGAACAGCAAGCATGTTTCCCCATTGTTCATTAAAAAATCAGACACTCCATGCCTTCCCACTGCAAAGATGTGTTTCTCCACTGTCTCCCTACATTTTATACCATGCAAGAGAAAAGTGCTCTTGGATCTGCAACCTTGCTCTTCGAGTGTTGTTGTTCCCCAGGAAGCTCTGAAATGAGGGGTTTATCTTCTTCAGCTGTGACAGTGTCCCAGCGCCATAAGCTCATGGCAGGGGGTTCAGTGAAATAGCAGATCCCAGGAGGACTGGGCCTCACCTCTGCTTCCTTCCACTGGATTGATTAATTGGTTGGGCCAGATTACAACTTTTGGCCTCAGGAAAGCTGTACAACATTTGGCAACCTGACAGCCTGTCCAGTATTCTTTTTCCTGTTGTTTGTTAAACCCTTAGGGCTACATTCATCAGCAGGCCATGGCCCCTAATAACCTCTTTTGTCTTCTGTTGATTAGAGAGGAGCATAATGACATCCTGGCTGTAGCTGACTGGGGACAGAAACTTTCCTTCTACCAACTAAGTGGAAAACAGGTATGTAGCTCTGTACAAACCCAGTTGCTGTCATACTTGTTATAGCATATTTTTACTTTCTGAAACCTCAGAAAGTAATTATATATTATCATTGTTAGCTCCTGCTTATTAAGCATTTACCATAATACCAGGTACTTACTGTGCTCAGTACTTTGCATACTTTATGTCATTTAATTCTTATAAAGCCCTGTGAAGTAGATACTTTTCTTATCAGCTTTTTAGAGACAAGTAGACCAAGACTCAGAGCAGTGAAATATTACACCCAAGGTTCCACACAGCTAGTACCTGGTGGAACCTGCTGCTGAAAGCCAGATCAGTTTGACTTTAAAGTCTAGCTGTTAGTCATGACCTTACTTTACTCTATTTGCTTTCATTCATCCTAGCAACATTTATGAGCACCTTCTTAGACCAGCCCCAGCATAGAGGAGCTGCTGACATGGAGCTGTGTAAGCAAAAGCCTCTGCCCTGCAAGAGCTCACAGACTGGTGGGACATGCTGCATAGCAGATAATTGCAGTGTGGTGTGATGTGACATACTAGAGAGCTGTACATGTAGAGAGCTATAGGAACCCAAAAGAAGGGGACATCACTGCTTGGTGGAGATGGGAAGTCTTAAAGAGGTGACCTTTGAGCAGGGTGAGCAGGAGTTTGCCAGGCTGAGGACATTGGGAATGGTGTTTCAGGCAGAGGAAATAGCATATACCAAGTCATGGAGGAATGAAAATGTATGACAGTTCAGAGAACAGTGAGTTGTTCAGGGTGACTGGATCTGAGAGTTTGTGGACTGAAGGTGGATCTGGAAAGGAAGATGTGGACATGATTGTAAAGGACCTGAGTAGTGTGAATAGGGTGTTTGAACATCATATATACAAGTACTCAGGAGCCATAGATGGCAGGGAGTGGCATGGTCAGATTCCTGTTTCAGAAGAATTTCTCATTTCTGTCAATGGCGGATTAAAAATAGGGAGTGTGGTAGTAGAATGACCTGTTAGTAGGCAGGAAAGGCCAAGGATTAATGGAGGTGGTGGGTACAGGTTACATACTACAGCCAAGCAAATGAGAAATACTCATTCAATGGAGCCTTTCATTTTATGGCATCCTTGTTCCTCAGAACATGTCATGCTAGAAGGAAGGGTTTCAGGTGTATGTAGCTCAGCTTCAGGACCATTTCTTCTGCCCCATCTTACCATTGATTATTTATTTCGTAGTTGAGTAAAGAAAAAGAAAAAGGTAGTAGTTAATGAAGGTTTTCTCAGTTTTCCATGGCTGATTTCCCAAAATCCTCATTTTAATTATCCAATATCTAGGTTTCTTGGTGCTATCTATTCATTCACTTAATGTGTGTACATCTTCATTCAACAAATATGTATTGGCACATCTGCTGTGTACCAGGCACTGGGTTATAGGTATTGGAGACTCTTGGGGTCAAATAACCACACTACACTAGGAGAGAATGGGATCTTGTTGCTATAGTGATAATAAAAAAAAGTTCAATATGGTGGTCAGGGTCATGGGAAATATTTTGCATGTATATAGCCTTAGAGCTCATGTTGTGGCCCAAAACTTTTGAATGATAAAGCTCAGCCTGCTGGGATAGTAACCCCAAATTGTTTGGAACAGTAAAATTGTTTTATTGGTGGGAATCTTTTAACTTTTGGAAGATTTGGAATTAAATATAGGATGATGAAGTAAATCAAACCCTTACTTTTGTTTTAGGCTTAGGTATAATTTGTGCACTTTTGACATTTTAAGTGTTTGTAATATTTAAGAGGATCTGACTTAATAATAATAATGATAGCAGCTGAATATTTATTGAGTTCCAGGCATTGTATAAACTCTCAAAAGGATTAACTCTTTTAATCCTTTAAACAACCCTATGAGGTAGGTACTATTGTCATCACCATTTTACATGTAAGAAAATCGAGGCACAGAGAGGGTCAGTAATTTGCTCAAGGACATACAGTTCAGTCCGTGGCCAAGCCTGGTTTGGAACCCAGGCAAACTGGTGCCAGAATCCGTATTAGAATATCTTTCAGGGTAGTCTTGTGGTGACCATTTAAAAGCTGTAATTGGGGGCCGGCCCGTGGCTCACTCAGTCATCACCATTTTACATGTAAGAAAATCGAGGCACAGAGAGGGTCAGTAATTTGCTCAAGGGCATACAGTTCAGTCCGTGGCCAAGCCTGGTTTGGAACCCAGGCAAACTGGTGCCAGAATCCGTATTAGAATATCTTTCAGGGTTGTCTTGTGGTGACCATTTAAAAGCTGTAATTGGGGGCCGGCCCGTGGCTCACTCGGGAGAGTGTGGTGCTGATGACACCAAGGCCGTGGGTTCGGATCCCATATAGGGATGGCCGGTTGGCTCACTGGGTGAGCGTGGTGCTGACAACACCAAGTCAAGGGTTAAGATCCCCTTACCGGTCATCTTTTAAATAAATAAATAAATAAATAAATAAAAATAAAAGCTGTAATTGAGTAATTAATTTTATACTTCTGATTTTATTTATTTTAATTTTTATTTATTTATTTATTTATTTATTTATTTATTTATTTATTTATGTTTGTATGTATTTTTGGCAGCTGGCTGGTATGGGCAGTATACTTCTGATTTTAAAGGGAAAGATATGAGAATTTTTTTTTTTTTTAAAGATGACTGGTAAGGGGATCTTAACCCTTGACTTGGTGTTGTCAGCACCAGGCTCAGCCAGTGAGCTAACCGGCCATCCCTATATGGGATCCGAACCTGTGGCCTTGGTGTTATCAGCACCGTACTCTCCCGAGTGAGCCACGGGCTGGCCCGATATGAGAATTTTTTAAATCAAGTTCCTAAGCAATATTGGAATGTTCAACAGATTCATTACATTTTCCTGCTTGGGGTTCACTGAGCTTTTTGAATCCATATACATTTATGTGTTTGCCTTTCACCAAATGTGGAAAAATTTTGGCCATTATTTTTTCAAATGTTTTTTCTTCCCCATTCTCTCCTTTGCTTCTGAGACTCCAATTAAACTTATGTTAGACCTTTTGGTATTGTTCTCCAGGTCACTCAGGCCTTGTTCATTTTTTAAAATCTCCTTCTTTACATCTGATCTTCAGATTGAAAGATTTGTATTGCTCAGTATTCAACTTCATTGACTCTTCTGTAATCTCTAATATTTTTGTTAAACCCATCCAGTGAATTTTTGTTTTAGTTATTGCATTTTTCAGTTCTAGAATTTGTACTGGGTTCATTTTTCCTATTTGTGCATTTATTACAAGCATATTTTCCTTTATATCATTAGCCATAGTTCTAGTAGCTGTTTTAAAATTCTCATCTGCTAATTCTAACATCTGGGTCATCTTGGGTCAGTCTCCATGATTCTTTTCTCTTGAATATGTTTCACATCTTCCTCCTTTTTTGGAATTTTGGATTGTACTCTGGACATTGTGAATGATACATCATTTCTGTCACATTGCTCTTAAGATTAGTGTGTGTATGCACACATACATTCAAGCAGGCAGTTTACTTTGCTGGACCCAAAATTCAAACTCCATGTTTTCAGTGGTGGGTAGCAGCTGGAATCTCTCTGCAGTTCTCTAGCTTTAGCTAAGCTGCGGGGCCTCTGCGTTGTGCATGTGTACTTCAGGTGTTCCCAGATATTCAGCAGTTTATGTGCAGAATTTAGGCTGTTGCTCTATGTCCCTTTTCTGGGATTTCTCACCTCATTTTCCAGCTGCTGTGGTCCTCCCAAATTCTGTGGTCACCCAGCATGGTGCTGATGAGGCCTGTCCTCAGGCAAAAAAAAAGCATTTAAAAAAATGAGAAGCTCACCTGACGCTGTTCTCTTCTTCCAAATGTGCATGTCTTCAGTTTCCGCCTGCTTTGGGTTGCCCTCAGGTGCCTTCTGTGATTGTTGTTTATAATTGGTCCAGAGTTTATAGCTGTTACCTGCAGCAGGATTGGTCCAGTAGGAACTACTGAGCCATTACCAGAAGCCACCAGCCTTCCATGTTTTCTTATGAGATTTACTAGCATTGTATGCGTACTAGGGAAAGTTTTGTTTGCTAAGCATTTGAAATTCCTAAAAAGGAAAGGAAAATTGAATATACTAAACTTATAATTGCAGTTTAAATTAGTTTAAGGGAATTAACTAATTAAGTTGCAAATGGGACAAAATATTTAAAGGATTTTATAATCTGTTCAAAATTGAATTCATTATATAGTCAAAGTCAATTAGTTCTTCACTTCTACTAGAGTTAGAAAAAGGAAAATATGTGTAAATTGAACTTAAAAATATAAGAAACTAGGTTTCTGGAGTTATTTCTTTAATAAATTGAATATTTAGTAATGTTAATCATAAATATTCTTTTCATTCACAACACACCCTAAGGGGCAGCAAAAAACTCCAATGGCAATAAGGAGCTTGGATTTCAGTGGGGGAAAACATGAAATTAAACCTACAACTGTAGAGCCATGAGAGACATGCTGTGGGAGAGGCGAACGCAGGGGCTGTGGGAGCACGGGGTGGGAGGGTAAATTAGGCCTCAGATGGGGAGATTGGGGGTGTTTCTTGAAGGAGATGACACCTGGCAGTGAAGGAGAGGCAAAGAGCATTCCTGGCCAGGCCTGGGTGGTATAGAGAATAGCACCTGTGGGACATGGAGGCCTGCAAGAACACGGTCCACTTGGGAAACTGCAAGAAGTTCGTTTTGGCTGAAAGAAGGATCTTGGGGGCTGAGCTCAGGAGTTTGACCTTCATCCTAAAAGCTGAGGAGACACCATCAAGAAAGTGAAAAGAGGGGCCAGCCCGTGGCTCACTCGGGAGAATGTGGTGCTGATAACACCAAGGCCACAGGTTCAGATCCCGTATAGGGATGGCCGGTTAGTTCACTGCATGAACATGGTGCTGACAACACCAAGTCAAGGGTAAGATCCCCTTACTGGTTATCTTTTTTTTTTAAAAAAAAAAAAAAAGAAAGTGAAAAGACAAGCCACAGACTGAGAGAAAATTTTTGTGAATTATATCTCTCATAAGGGACTTGTATCTAGAATATATAAAGAACTATTACAACTCAATAATAAAAGGACAGGTAACCCAATTTTAAAATATTGACAAAGGATCTAAATAGACATTTCTCCATGACCCATAAGCACATGAAATGATACTCAACATTATTTAGCCATCAGAGAAATGCAAATCAAAACCACAATGAGATACCACTTCACACCCACTAGGATGGAGAAATTGGAATCCTCGTACACTACTGGTATGAATATAAAATGGTGAAGTGACTTTGAAAAAGTTTGGCAATTCCTCAAAAGATTAAACATAAAGTTACCATATGAACCAGCAATTCCACTTCAAAGTATATGCTGAAGAGAAATGAAAACATATGTCCACTCAAAAAAACTTGTACATGAATATTCATAGCATCATTATTCATAATAGCCAAAAGGTAGAAACAATGCAAATGTCCTCCAGCTGATGAATGGATAAATAAAATGTCGTATATCATGCAGTGGATTATTATTCATCAATGAAAAGGAATGAAGTGCTGTACATGCTGCAACATGGATGAACCAGATGCAAAAGGCCACATATTGTATGATTCTATTTATATGAAATGTTCAGAACAGGCAAATCTGTATACATAGAAAGTAGGTTAGTGGTTGCCAGGGATGAGGAGAGGGAGGGATTGGGATTGACTACTAACAGATACAGGGTTTTTTGTGGGGGATGATGGGAATGTTCTGGAATTAGATGGTGATGATGATTGTACAATTCTGTGACTATGAGGATACTTCAAAAAGTTCATGGAAAGATAGAATTAAAAGATAAAGTGAGGGCCGGCCTGTGGCTCACTTGGTAGAGTGCGGTGCTGATAACACCAAAGCCACGGGTTCGGATCCTATATAGGGATGGCCAGTTAACTCACTGGGTGAGCGTGGTGCTGACAACACCAAGCCAAGGGTTGAGATCCCCTTACCGGTCATCTTAAAAAAAAAAAAAAAAAGATAAAGTGAATATTTTCATGAGCTTTTTGAAGTACCTTCATATATTGAAAGGCATTGAGTTGTATACTTTAAATGGGTGAATTGTATAGTATGTGAATAGTATCTCAAAAAATTTTTATAAAGAGAAATAGGATGGGTATAGTTTCAGAGGAAAGCACAGTCTTTTAATCAAAATAATGTCAGCTTTGTTTTTTTTGTTTTTTTTGGGGGGGGGGGGGTTTGTCCTTTTTGAGACCGGCCGCACCGCACTCAGCCAGTGAGCACTGTGAGCGAACTGGTCATCCCTATATAGGATCCGAACCCGCGGCGGGAGCGCCACTGCGCTCCCAGCGCCGCACTCTCCCGAGTGCTCCACAGGCTCGGCCCAGCTTTGTGAAATACTAAAAGAAGAAGAAAGCTGAAGGGGTCCATTGAACCACAGCAATGTTCCATGTCCAGAGGAGGGGCTAAGGGAGAAAGATCATTCCCAGCCTCCAGCTGACACACTCCTGGAGCAGTTAGGTGAGACTGGGAGAGACGCTATTGACTGTAGAAGTCAGGGATTTGGCTGTGTGGAGGGGGAGAGTTGGGATATGCAGAGGTAGAGATGCCTGAGTTCATGATGGAATAACACAGAAGAAAAGCAGGAGATAAGGCTGGCCAGCTCTTCCCTGTCTTCCCAATTCCTCCCGTTGAAGTTGGTGGGAAAAACCCTCAACTGCGTTGTGATCATTATGGTTTTAGAAATGGTTTCTCTCTTGGTGTGTGTTCTCTTTTCTCAGATTGGGAAGGATCGGTCACTGAACTTTGACCCCTGCTGCATCAGCTACTTTACTAAAGGGGAGTACATTTTGCTCGGGGGGTCAGACAAGCAAGTATCCCTTTTCACCAAGGATGGAGTGCGGCTTGGGACAATTGGAGAGCAGAACTCCTGGGTGTGGACGTGTAAAGTGAAACCTGATTCCAACTATGTGGTAAGAAGAGGAAGTTCATTCTGTTGGGCCATTGCTTGAGGAGGCACTGAACATCAGCCACGTTTAGCCGGTCAGGTCATTGGCAATCATTCCTGACAGATGGGAGGGTAGACTGTTTCTCCCTCTTCCGCTGCAGGTGGTAGGCTGCCAGGACGGCTCCATTTCCTTATACCAGCTTATTTTCAGCACAGTCCATGGGCTCTACAAGGACCGGTATACCTACAGGGACAGCATGACTGATGTCATCGTGCAGCACCTGATCACTGAGCAGAAAGGTAAGTGGCAGGTACAGCCCCTCTGCCCTCTAGACACTGAGCAGAGGGGAAGGTTGAGAGAACTCATGACAGGGAACTTGAAATGAAAGGAAATATTTCTCCTCGGCCTTTTGAAAACGTGCTAGCCACTGGGTCTTGCTTTTTTTGGTAGGGGCAGGGAATGTAGATCTCCTTGAGGATCTCACAAAAGTAATAAACCCTCCCTCAAAAAATGTGCCTCAACTCACAAAACTTTGTGAATAATTCCAAGTGGTCCATGGACTCCCTGAGTGAGGGAGGATGACTTACAACAAGTCAGAACCAGGGTGGTGGTAGACCTGCATGTCTTTGTGGACGTTTATCCTTTGTGGTCAAGATCACTCTGGGATGCTTCTTCCTCAGCCCAGTCTTCACTTGCCTACTGGCAGGTCCTGCTGCCAGAGGTAAGCAGGGGCAGAGGGTCGGCACAGGCTCTGTTGGTAAATCCAGGCTTAGCACAGTCAGTCAAGCTCTAACCTCAGTCCCCCTCTGTCCACCCAATTGCCATGCCAGTTGAATAGGCTGAGAATCCACTTATTTCAGGAATATTCATATCCAGATGTGCACACTGCCAGGTACCTTTGCGTAGAGCTCCAGGTTAGGGGTTGTCTTGTGATTTAGATGGACACCCTTTGGTCCCCATCCTGGAGCACTTCTGTTTGAAGATTCCAGCTGTGATGATGAGGGTATAGCCACTTGGGCAGCTGTCCCTTCTGGGGCAGTTTCTCCACCTGGTCTGTAGTGAGAGTGTAGAGCCTCGTGTGTATCAGACACTACATGCCGTTCCCTATTGTCAAGGAGTTGGATGGGAAGTGTGTTGCTTTGCCTCCCACGGATTTGTCACCCCTTTTTCCCCTGGGTGACGGAGCCGCCAAAGATTACTCAAAGCCCATCTCTTTCGAGCTGTGAGAAGCCCCAGAAAGGGGTTAATATCCCAGGACCCTCAAGCATAAGGCATCCTTCCATTTGGGAAATTAACCAGGAATAGGGGTTTTCTTCCTGCATTTATTCTCCAGACCAAGTTACAGGAAGACATAGGTGGGGTTTTGCTAAGTACAGTGTAACAAGTTTTACAATAGAAGCTGGTAACATTCAGTAAAAACAAGTCAGATGACATTCTGTTAGGCAATTAAGTGATCCACTAACAAAGGCTTGATTTAGCCAACATTCCTTTTCCCTCTAGCAGCTTTTTAGTAACTTTACATATCAATTAGTAACTTGTCTGTCTTAGAACCATCAGCCTTGCTGTGTTACAATTCTTATCTTGCAACAGAGACTCAATGCCCTGGGGGAAATTTCCTGTCCTTTGCAAGGTCAGTATTTGAAACTGAAAGCCTTTGGAAAATCAGGCCCTGTGAGGTACATTTGCCTTATGAATCCTCTACAGAAGTAGTCAGAGGTGAGGTCAGTCACTTAAGCTCCTGATTGTCAGGGATCATTAGTGCTGTGCAGAGTTTAGATTTGTATTCAGCAGGTGATGATAGCACTAGGTGTTTTATTTTCCACACTCGGTTGTGATTTGAGGCCACAAAGATTGTATTGCATGCAACTTTGGATCCCAGTGTTCAGCAGAGCTGATTGTACATAGTAGACACTGTAAAGATTTTTTAATGAGAGTGTGTATTAGTCCGTTTATGTTGCTTATAACAAAATACATGAAACTGGGTGATTTATAAAGAAAACAAAATTTATTGCTTACAGTTTTAAGCTTGGAAATCAAAAGTCTATCTAGTCGTGGCAACATTGACCCAGGGGTCTCACATTGCAGGATGGTAGAAGCAGAGAGAGAGAGCAAGACAGATTCTCTTCTTCTTTTAAAGCCCTCAGAACCACGCCCCTGACCACCGTTTTTAATCCATTCACTTACTGCATAGTCTTACAATCCAATCACCTCTTCAAGGCTCCACCTTAATAGGATTTCCCACCCTCTAACAGTCACAGTGGGGCCAAGTTTTTAATCATCCCCAGAAGTCTTAACTTGTTTCCACTCAAAAGTCCAAAGTTCAAAGTCCCATCTGTGAAATCAAAAACAAGTTATCTACTTCAAAAGATACAATGGTGGGATGAGCATAGGGTACATATTCCCATGCAAAAAGGGAGAAATAGGCCAAAAGAAAGGGGTAACAGGTCCCAAACAAGTCAAACCCAGTGGGGCAGGCATCAAATCTCAAAGCTGGCGAATCAGGTACCTTGACTTCATGTTCGACCTCCTCTGTATGCTGGTGTGGACACTTGGGGGACACAATTCAAGCTTCATTGAATTTTGGGGGGACATAATTCAATCCACTACAGAGTGTCTCATTTGAATTGCCAGTAGCGTTTAGTAAATGATACCTTTTAATTTCTTTGCCTTCCACCTTACTTAACAACCTCTTGCCAGAGTTTGATTTTTTTTCCTTGACAGTTCGGATTAAATGTAAAGAGCTTGTCAAGAAAATTGCCATCTACAAAAATCGATTAGCTATCCAACTACCGGAGAAAATCCTCATCTATGAGCTGTATTCAGATGACTCATCAGACATGCATTACCGGGTGAAGGAGAAGATTGTCAGGAAGTTTGAATGCAACCTCCTGGTGGTGTGTACTGATCACATCGTCCTCTGCCAGGTGGGCAACAGCATGATGGAGGGTCAGGCTGGACCTGCTTTACGCACCCCCCACAGGGTTCCCACCTCATGGTTTTAAAACTAGTCACAAGGAAAAAGTCCCTTTCCATCAAACACAGGGGCAGTTCCTTGGCTTTCATCTCCCTGGCATCTAGGTGAATCAGGCTCTATTAGAAAGTCATGGGGCATAGGGGCTGGCCCATGGCTCACTCAGGAGAGTGTGGTGCTGACAAACCAAGTCAAGGGTTAAGATCCCCTACTGGTCATCAAAAAAAAAAAGTCATGGGCCATAAACTGGAGAATACTTCTTTGGATTGTAGAGCATTTTGTCATACTGGGATTAGATATATTACAATGACTTAAAATGTACATTGATGTCCTACAAAATGAAGACAGATTTTTTTTGTGGTAACCATATACACATAAAAATGTATATCAACTCAGTGGTAGGCAAAGAAGTTTTATTTCCTGAGAGATTTTTATTCACAGAAAAAAATTTCTCGACTTAGAGTCCTTGAAAGTGTCTAGATCGATGCCAAGAAAAGTTTGGAAAGACGTTGAGAGAAGGCTAGCCCAGCACCCTTGGAAGTAAGGTGGATTTGGTTTCACATAGGCCTATTAGAAGTGGTGAGATGGAAGAAATCCTTTAGAAACCACTCTTCTGTAAAATACTATGAAAGCCTCTCTGAAAGTCTAGAACTTCAAGCAGTTTAGGAGTACCACAAGTTACAGGATAGGTCTGGCAAGTAGGTGTACTTTCAGGTGCTGCCTCTGGCTGTGGCTCCCTGGAGGTCTGTGTTGAAGTTCTGAGGTTTAGTTGGGCTCCATAGGGAAGAATTGCCTGAAGGATGCCAATCATGGGGACTAGATGGGGTTAGATAGATACTGCATGTGTAGATATTCTTTCACCCCTCAGGTGCAGGAAGACCTCCTTGGGACGACTGGGAGCACTTATTCTGTTGAGTGTCCATGCAGAGCTGGGTTTGCTTTCTAGGAGAAACGGCTGCAGTGCCTGTCCTTCAGCGGAGTGAAGGAGCGGGAGTGGCAGATGGAGTCTCTCATTCGTTACATCAAAGTGATTGGTGGCCCTCCTGGAAGGGAAGGGCTGTTAGTGGGCCTGAAGAATGGACAGGTGAGTGCTCATGTCTCCCATCAGGCTGATCATCTGTATGCAGATGCAGGCGACCCAACTAGGGATGACCCTGAGATATGTTGCAGGAGCAGGAAACGGGCTTTCCCCTCCATGGGTGCATTGGAGGGCAGCCCAGAGTTCTGTGAGGACCACTTCAGGCCAAAGGCACAGTGGCCCTCAGACTCACGGCACGTCTGCATTCTGGCAGTGATGGTGCTACAGACTCTGGGCTGCACGTAGAGTGGATTAGTGGGCCAAGGTCACCTAGCAGGTGGGAGATTTGTTAGAGATGCAGCTTCAGTGGATTGCTGGAGAGGGAGGCAGAGATCATTACTTAAGTCAGATCTCTGTTAGGGCAGTGAAATGGATTAATGCGGTGTGTTCTAGCGTGTGTCCTAGAGAATGTGGGGTCCCAGGGCACTACTAGATGCTCTAAGAAAAATGGGCCCTTTGGTCAAATAGATGTGGGAAATCTAGGTTAAACAAAGTTAAACAGATTTGTGTGTGTGTGTGTGTGTGTGTTCGTTCTTTGCTCATTGCTCAAAATAAGAAAAGTCCTAAGTGGGCTGTATGGAAATTTGAAAGTCAAAATATAACTGCATTAGCCTGAGAGTGGAGCTGTGTACCAGATGGTCCATGGCTGAGGCTTGTCGGGTCTTTGCCGGGGACAGAAATCCCGGAGTGTGAGATCAGCAGGAGCCTTGGAGCAGCAACATCGAAGGGGGGATCCACTTCCTTCTCACACTCAGCTCTCACGCCCTATGGGAGGCCAAGAGGATAGGTGTTGGGGCAGCTCAACCTGGAGTCATGTTCTTACTTAGCTACTCACTAGCTGTGTGACCATGGGCAGGTCACTTTAACTCTCTGAGGCTCAAGTTTTACAAATGAGGATAATACACCATGTTTATCAGGGCTGTCAAAAATGGGGATGTCAAGAAATGGTAGCTTTCATCATCAGCATTATCATCATTATTATTCTATACCAGATGTCTTTTCAGTGTTTACAGTAGCCTCTTCCTATGTTAGTTTGTTACTCAGGTGTTTGCTAGATGGTGTCTCCTAACTCTGCAGTTTGGGTCATATCATTAACTAATCCCCAGTCCAGGTAGACACTAAAGTCAGTTTGGCATGTCTTGGGCCTGTCATTACTTCAGCAACCTCTGATGATGAACCACACTTCTGTTCCCCTAAGGATAAGCAACCCACCCGTCTTTCTTTGATGAGTCCTTTTCTCTGCACAGAGCTTCTGGTGGAGTTAGTGGGAGTTGTTCTTGCAGAACACATGGGATTCCAGCAGTCTGGCATTGTTCCAGTTTCTTGTTGCCATGGTGACTCATACTTTTTCTCTGAAATTTTGCCAGATTCTGAAGATCTTCGTGGACAATCTCTTTGCCATTGTCCTGCTGAAGCAGGCCACAGCCGTACGCTGCTTGGACATGAGTGCTTCTCGTAACAAGTTGGCCGTGGTGGACGAAAACAACACATGCCTTGTGTATGACATCCACACCAGGGAGCTGCTTTTTCAGGTGGAGTCACCAAGAGTACCTGAGGACATGGTCCTTGTATAGAGACCCTCCTTTAGCTTCCCAGTCCCTGCAGGAGAAGCTCTGCAGCAAGGCTCTGGCCCAGGCAGGTCTCTGGGAGGAGCCATGAGATGCAAGGTCTAGAAAGGTGCAGAGTCCGAGAGGCCCTGAGACACACAGCCTGTTCTTCCCATGTGCCCGCCGGCTACAGGGCTTAGGCAGCCTCTTTGCACTTTGGTTCCATTGCCAGTAAGATGGGCAAGTAACACCTTTCTTATATGTTTACTCTGAGCAATGAATGAGATGGTGGTAAATCTAAGTGGAGCATGTTGTAGGTTCTCAGTGAATGGGCTAAGGTGATGATGATTCTTGTGAAGAAGTCTGTGTCTCACCTACTGGGGCCTGCCTGTTTCTATGAGTGACCTAAGGTACAGTAAGGAAACAGGATCAGTTTTGTTGTCTGAAAGAAGGGAAGGGATTGGGGCAGGGGTGGGGGAAGACCACCCTTTTACTTGCTTCAAGGATGCTGTAAGAGCCAGCAAGATGTGAACTACTTGGATCTTTTTGGGTATAGGCCGGAGGAGGTATGTCACTGGAAAAGGAAGCCCGAAGGCTCTGTGCCCAGTGCCTGGCTGGCTTTCTGCTGGACTCAGCTGCTCTTTGTCTCTTTAGGGCTTTATAAGTGGTCAGGGCCAGTTTGCCTGAAGCGAGTTCTCCCCAAAGCTAGAACCTTCCCTGACTGATTTCCTCAGCCACTGCAGTTTCCCAATATTACGGGCAGGTTTAAGTCCCCTTATCAGGGCTCTTCCTTGTGCTTGGCAGCAGAATCAGGAGGGTGGAAGGGACCTGGAGCGCCACTGCAGTTTCCCAATATTACGGGCAGGTTTAAGTCCCCTTATCAGGGCTCTTCCTTGTACTTGGCAGCAGAATCAGGAGGGTGGAAGGGACCTGGAGTAGGGAGCTGCCTCTGTGAATGGAAGGGGTTCCCTGGAGACCGCTAGCCCAGAGGTGACTCCCAGTTAGTGTCAACTCACTCGTCACTGAGTAGCAGAGTGGCTGGGGGAAGAAGGGGCACAGCTGCTACCTTCAGGCTGACCTGGGCTTGAGTCCACCCGTATCTCTCACCATGTAGTCTTGGTCTCTGAGCCTCAGTTCTCCTTATCTCTAAGATGAAACTAGTAATTGCCCCTCACAGAATTGCTGTAGGAATAAACAAGATCCCATAGTGCCTAGCTCAGTGCATGGCACAACACAGGGTCAGAAATACTACACTTCTCCCCGACTCAGCACTGCGTCCCCCACAGCCCTGTAGGTGGGTTAGGGGGCCCCCAGTTGTGAATCTGTGTCAGAGCCTGGAACCACGTAAGAGTGGATGGGGGCATGCCCTCCCCGCTCCCCACTGATGGCTCTGTAGTAGGCTAGGCAAAAAAAAAAAAGCAATCCATGCTCATTGTAAAAGATTTAGATGTTGTAAAAGATTATAGGCAAAGAGGTCTGTGCATCTGCCGGTCCCTGAAGTTCCAGGGCTGAACAAAAGACTGAGAAGAGAAGGTGCCTCCCAGGGTGACTGTATTTTTACAGGGTGTGTGTTGTAAATGCAGAGACAATATATTATTTTCTAATCTTAAAAATAACTCACTATTCTTTTTCTTATTATGAAAAACAATAGATGTTCAGGACCAAAAAAAATTGAGGCAAACAAAAAAATGGAGAAAATAAAAAGCACCCACAACTCTACCCTCTCTAAAACAATCACTGTTAATCCTTTGGAATATATCCTTTTAAGCCTTCTTCTGTACATGGAGATGTACATTTATTCTTTGATATAGGTAGAATCCTACTTTGCTGATTTTACACTTACTCTGTAGTGATTAATATTTGGAGAGAAGAGTAATTTTTCTCAAAAGTAATGCTTGCTTCAAAAATTCCAACAATATGCAAGTGCTTGGAGGAGCTTGCCCCCATCCATCTCTCTCTCTGGTCCCTTTTCCTCTTTTCCTTCCACCCCACTGTGAGAAATTTGCTGTGATTCAGCCTTTAATAGGGGTATTTGACTGAAATGTGGGAATGGTGCCAAAGCCCTGGGTGGTTCTCACAGGATCCTCACCATCCCTGTCCCTCAGGAACCCAATGCCGACAGCGTGGCCTGGAACACCCAGTGTGAGGACATGCTCTGCTTCTCGGGAGGAGGCTACCTTAATATCAAAGCCAGCACCTTCCCTGTGCACCAGCAGAAGCTGCAGGGCTTCGTGGTTGGCTACAACAGCTCCAAGATCTTCTGCCTCCATTCCTTCTCCATGTTTGCCGTGGAGGTGCCGCAGGTAACTCGGGCACCTGTTCTCTCTCAGTGGTAACAGGGCAGACAAGACAGGAAAGCCGGGTCCCTCCCTGGTGCTTTGGGGAGGGGATGGTGAGGAGAGAGGGAGAACAGAAGAGTATGGCAGCTGTGATATCATGGAAGGCAGTCTGGACTTGGAACCTGAAGCCCTTTCTCCACCCCATACAACCTGAGCATCTTTGTCTTTGGGTAAATAGCTCAGTCTCACTGAGCCTCTATTCTTTCCGATCCCCTTCCTGGTAGAGACAGGGAGAGATATGCAGTGTTGTCAGCAGAGTGTGTTTTACTGAGAGCCAGGTGTGGGGCAGAGTAGAGTGAGCCAGCAGCACTGGGAGTCCAGCAGGGTGTACACATGAGCACATGGGTGGTGGTGTGTGTGTGTGAGACAGAGAGGATGGCTGGTGTCGCATGTGGGGGCTGAGGTCTGTGAGACAAAAAGGGAGCATGAGAGGCCGGCCCGTGGCTCACTCGGGAGAGTGCGGTGCTGATAACACCAAGGCCCCAGGTTCGGATCCCATATAGGGATGGCCGGTTAGCTCAC
>NW_007730333.1:22636-24834 GCF_000696425.1 Galeopterus variegatus | reverse complement strand
CTTGTTGCCTAAATGATCTGTCCAATGCTGAGAGATGTGATCAGGTCCCCCAATATTATCATAGAGCAGATACTTCTTCTGTCACTCTGAAATGGGTTTTGTGGAGACATCCTCTTTTTTCTTTGTTACTGCTGGTGACTCTTCTTGTGTGAATGCGCTCCAGTGGTTGGCGGACCATCTGCGTGGTGGCTGTGGCATCTAGCCGCTTTTGCGGCAGTCATGGTTACTGTGGTGGCTGGGGTGGGCCACCCACATGGAGGTGCTGTTTTTGGCATGCTCCTTGGCACTGGCGGTATGCCTGGTTATGGGGTGTGTTTGGTCCCCTTCTTCATGCCTCTGGTTGCTGGGCAGTCCCCAAGGTGCTGGCGCCATGTGCCTGGTTGTGGAAGAGGGATCCAGTCTCCTTCTCCATGTCCCAGGTCCCTGGGTGGGCCCCGAGGTACTGGCGTGGTGTGCCTTGTTGTGGGAGGAGGGTCTGGTTCCTGGCTCCATGTCTCGGGTCACTGGGTGGGACCCAAGGTGCTGGCTTGGTGTGCCTGGTTGTGGGAGGGTGGTCTGGTCCCTGAATCCATACCCTGGGTCCCTGGGTGGGCCCCAAGACGCTGGCTCAATGTGCCTGGTTGTGGGAGAGAGGTCCATTCCCCTTCTCTTTCCCTCGGGTCTCTGTGCAGGCCCCAAGGCGCTGGCTTGGTGTGCCTGGTTGTGGGAGAGAGGTCCAGTCCCCTTCTCCATGCCCTGGATCCCTGGGCAGGGCCCAAGGTGCTGGTACGGTGTGCCTGGTTGTGGGAGGGTGGGGGGGGGCCCAACTCCATACCCTGGGTCCCTGGGTGGGCCCCAAGGTGCTGGCTCAGTGTGCCTGGTTGTGGGACGGTGGTCCGGTCCCCTTCTCCATGCCCTGGATCCCTGGGCAGGGCCCAAGGTGCTGGTACGGTGTGCCTGGTTGTGGGAGGGGGATCCAGTCCCCTTCTCCATGTTTCAGGTCCCCAGGCTAGCCCCGAGGCACTGGTGCAGTTTGCCTGGAAGTGGGAGTGGGGTCCAGTCCCCAGATCCAAACCTCCAGTTCCCAGGCAGGCCCCAAGGTGCTGGTGGTGTGCCTGGGCCAGAGCTAATTTTTTGTCTTTTGCTTCTAACACGGGGGAACTTCCTGTGGGAACCAGTACTTTAGCTGTGTGGTTGTTTAAATTGCTACTTTGCTGCTGTTTCCCTAGGGAAGGTTTTTTGTGCAGCTCAGGGTTTAATGGATGATCTTATAGGTACTTCCGGCTCTCCAGAGGCCTGGTGGATCTGTGTTGTGTAGAAACTCTGATCTGGGCCTGAGTTTTTTCATCAAACTGCACCCCATGCAATTCTGCATTCTTGTCCAGTCTCCTTTGAGTAGTCCTGTGCTGATTGGGGGGCAGATGAGCTGTCCTTGCTGTGCCCCAGTGTTCCCCTGGTGGGCACATCTCCCCCACTGCCCGTGCTGCAAACACTTCCTATGGGATGGGCCCTGCACCGGTCCCTTGCGATGACTCACCAGCCTCTCAGTGGTTCCCTTTTTTTAGTTGTTCTGGCTCCTCACTCCTGCGTGGGTCCACGTGAACCCTATTAGCGATCTTGCTGTCCTGGGGGCCGCCAAGGCTCTCCTCTCTCCTGCTGCCTCCAAGTAACTCCATCTGAAGGGCACAGCTGTGGCTTCTGCCGGCTCCTGCTCCATGCGCTCAGCAGCTCGAGCCTTAAAGCAGCCATGGCCCGAAATGCTCAGAGCAGCTTTTTCTTTCTCTCATCGTAGTTTCTCCTGCTGTCATGAACTCCATAGGTCTCTCCTCCTCTTCCCCGGAGCTCCAGCAGCCCCAGCTTGGCTATTGTTACATTTCTATAGATGTAAATTGGTAGATTTGTGAGAGAATGATGCTGGGGACCGTCCATTCTGCCATCTTGATTGGATGAGATAGAGACTTTTAATCACCTTCTTTTATTGTCATCTTTGAATTTAACCTAACATTTAGATATCGTAGACCCATCACACTTTATGAATTATTGGCTATAAACTAAGAATCTGGCTTTTCACTCAGCAGTCTACTAGAAACATGGCTTCACATTAATAAACATACCCCTCCAGCATTTACACATATTAAGATTGACTTGCCTACAAAAAAAATTAAGATTATTGTAGACTCATATATAGTTGTAAGAAATACTACAGAGATCCCCCCCCC
>NW_007730333.1:21449-22526 GCF_000696425.1 Galeopterus variegatus | reverse complement strand
CCCAAGTGAACCAACTGGCCATCCCTATGTAGGGATCCAAACCCGTGGCCTTGGTATTACCAGCACCACACTCTCCCAAGTGAGCCACAGGCCGGCCCTCAGAGATCCCTTATACACTTTGAGCCATTTCTCCCAATGGTAACAGTTTGCAAGACAGTAACACAATTTGTCACCTGAGTAGGCTTGTGTAACCTACCTTCATAGTCGAGACACTAGACGCCTCCAGTGCCACAGGACCTCTGGGGCTGTGCTGCCCTTTTGTGGCTACACCCGCCTCCCCTGCCCTCCCCAGCAGTGTTGTTCTTTATTTTCTTTTCTCTATACAGCTTTATTAAGATATAATTGATAAGCATTTTATCCTATAACGTGAATGTTCCACAACTTACTCAACCAGCACCTGTTGTTGGACATTTATGCTGTTTACAGCTTTTTTTGTTATTGAGAATAGTCAGCATCTTTTTAGCCAAATCTTTGTATCCATCCCAACTTAGCTCCTTGGTATAAATTCCTAGAAGTGAAATTGCTAGGCCAAAGGCTGTGTACATTTGAAAGATCTTTAGACATATTTCCAGATTTCCCTCCTGCCAGGCCCTCTCAGTCTCTGTTCCCCCCACCCAGCTCACCCCAGGCTGGAGCCCACTTCTTCCTCTAAGCAGTGGAATGCTTGCTGCTCACTGCTGCAGGACTTACTGGGAAAGTGCCCATCATCAGTGCCTGACACAGAGCAGTTATCCAAGAAATGTCAGTGGAATTCAGATCTGAGAAAAAGGAAAGAGAGAAAAAGAAAGCAAGAGAGAGAAGACAGTGAGGTGGGTGGCAGGGCAGCAGGAGGAGGGGTGAGGACAGCCGCTCCCGGACTGTCTCCTCGCCATTCTTGTCTGCTCCCCGTCCCAAAGTCATGTGCCACATCCACCAGAAACCCACTCTTCCTCAGTCGCACCAAACAGGCCATGCTTATTAAAAGGTTTTCTCCCAAGACTGCCATCCTGACCTCAAAAATAAATGCAGTTCACTGTTCCCTGACTTTGGCCGACTAAGAGGAGCCAAAGGGGCGGCCCGGGGCTTCCTCTGCCGGAT
>NW_007730333.1:18671-21030 GCF_000696425.1 Galeopterus variegatus | reverse complement strand
TCCCTGACTTTGGCCGACTAAGAGGAGCCAAAGGGGCGGCCCGGGGCTTCCTCTGCCGGATCAGTAGCCAAATCTCCCTTGGCTGTACAAGGCCATTCTGCTGATGCAGCAGGTCAGAGCTGCTGAGGGTTAGGAAAGGCAGTCTCAAGACAGAGGCTGTTTATCTGTTGCCTCTGCCTCCAGCCATCCTGCGGTTTTGGCCTAGAGAAGAGGGAGAAGGCATCAGACCCACTCTTGGGATTTCTGGCTTCCTTTCGAAATTTACATCATATTGTGCAAGAACTGGTTTGTCAGGGCTGCCAAGTAGGGCAGCAAGCCCTAGTAGGGCTTCTCAGGGCGGTGGTGACTTCACGTTTGGAAGGCAACAGTGAGATCATATAGTTCAGAGGGTATTTGTTCAGTTAGTATATTTTTAAAACTTCCACACAGATAGTGCCTCCCAAGCAAGTCCAAATGTTAGACATCCATCGTATGCTTGATTCTGATGGCCTGTCCCGTGCCCATCCCACTCATGGGTGTTCAGCATGGTGAGAAGTTGTGCCGTTGAGAGGAAGGAGCACCGGCTTGGGGTCCTGCCTCTGCCACCTAAACTGCCTGTAACTTGCGCAACTCGTCTCACTATTTGGGGCCTCTTTTTTTTTTTTTTTTCTGTGAAATGGGGTTATTTATACCCATCTTTCAAGTTTTATCTGCCCTAATTCCTATTATTATTTCTTACTATTACTGATAGTCATAAAATAGCAAAAAACCACAAAACAGAGGGTACTTAGTAAAGGAGTTTAGAAAGGAAAGCTCATTGTGTGGGGGGAGTTTGAGAAAGCTTCTAGGAAGTGGTGAAACTTGATCTGAGCCTTGAGAGGTCTGGAAAGGCAGAGAGGAGCAGGGAAGGTGTTTCAAACAAAGGAAGAGGTAGGGGTGGGAGCAAGTCTGCAGAGCTGGGGAGATGGTAAGGAGCTGGCGCTGAGAAAATACCACAGAGGTAATGATCATGCTTGCTTTTACCCAGCATGTTATCATTTCCAAAGCACCTCTCTTGTCTGCTTGTGGTAGCCTGAGCTGGGCAGGGCATCTAAACAGAAGTTAATGGATTTACCTAAAAGTCATCCTGGTAGGAAATGGCTGAGCCCAGGCTGGCTTCTAGCTCAACTGCTGCCCAATCCATTCCCTGCTGCTGCTCTAAAGGGAGGCAGGTGGATGGCGTGTCACAGTAGAAAAGACAAGCACTCGGGAGCAGCCATGTCTTGTTGTCAGAGCAGTAGACTGGCTTAAAAGGAAAAGAGTTTCCTTCCAACTCTAAAGCTAAGAAATGGGACCGGAAATTTCAAAGATAAAGGCCTCAAATGGAGAAAACAGCACTTCTAGCTCCACATTTGGGAACCATTAGCACAGAGGTACTGGCTGATTGATCTCCATGGCCTGGGCGTCCAGGAGGAGGGATGCAGATCCCTGAAGCACATGGACTAGCCTAAAACACAGGCAGAGCCTTTTGTTGTTAAAGACATCCAGGCTCAGCTCACACTTGTTCTCATGCATACACACACACGTGCGCGCACACACACACACACACACACATGCACGAAACAGGAAGGAGAACAGAACCTGGAGTGTCATGTTGCTTCTGGCTCCCCTCAGGTTTTCCATTTGCCAAGTATGTTTCCTCAGACAAGTCAGTTGTCCTGTCTGAATCTCAGGCTCCTGAGCTATTCTCAGGGAGTAATAATACCATACTACACAAGGCTATTGGGACACATCCAAAAGCACTTTATGAGCCTTAAAAATTATTAGGAACCATTCACAGGTATTGACAACAAGGCAGCATGTGGGAGGGAGTTCTCAGCCAGCACCAGAGAACTAGGAGACTTGTCTCTAGAGCCTTCATGGGTAACTTGGAGAAAATCACTTGCCTTTCTCGGACTCAGTCCCTCTAAGAAGAGGCCATCCCAGATCCCTTTCTCCCGGTAATGTCATTCATTTCTTCAGCAAACACAGACTGAGGGTGTGCTGGGAGAAGTAAGTACAACCTGCCGCTGCCCACAGGTTGTACATGGCCTTGTTGGGGAGATAGGCGCGTAGTTACCACACAACCCAAGATCTGGACAAAGAGCAAAGGAAGCTCAGACTCCTTCCCTTGGGGTGGGGGCTTGCAGGGTCAAGGAAGACTTTCCAGAAGTCTTCATCTTATACACAATAACTATATATACAGTTTTCATTTGTCAGTTAAATAAATAAACACTGTTCAAAAAAAAACCACACACACAAAACTTGTGGCTTTAATACAATTGTTTCTATCCTCAGGGAGTGTTTTGGGGTTACAGGACAGGGGGTTCGACATCTTAAGAGGGCCTTGAAAGCCAAGTAG
>NW_007730333.1:0-18384 GCF_000696425.1 Galeopterus variegatus | reverse complement strand
AATAACTATATATACAGTTTTCATTTGTCAGTTAAATAAATAAACACTGTTCAAAAAAAAAACCACACACACAAAACTTGTGGCTTTAATACAATTGTTTCTATCCTCAGGAAGTGTTTTGGGGTTACAGGACAGGGGGTTCGACATCTTAAGAGGGCCTTGAAAGCCAAGTAGGTATTTTCTGCAGAGCGGGGGAAGGGCAAAGGCATTCCAGGTGAGGGTGACATCTTGTGGTAGTGGGTCTGGAGGTGGGGAAGGGGGAGTGGGCAGGTGGTCTGTGCTGCAGAGTGCTGTAGCTCGGCTGTGGGGGTGGCAGAGCAGAAGGCACACAATGGCTGGGGTGAGGCTGAGGAGGGTACCGATTGCTCATTGGATTGTTTCTTTACAGACATTCGTAATTAAGTCGTGCACATCTGGATATGAGCTTTGTATGAATCTGACTCTTTCCGTTGCTCTGCAAACAGTCTTCTTTTTTCCTTTTGATGAAATCCTGCAGTCTGCTCCAATGTACCAGTACCTGGATAGGAAAATGTTCAAAGAAGCCTACCAGATTGCTTGCTTGGGCGTGACAGACACTGATTGGCGTGAGCTAGCCATGGAAGCGCTAGAAGGATTAGAGTTTGAAACAGCAAAGAAGGTAAGCCTCTGGTCAGCATGAGTTGGAATATGATCCTTGTGGGGGTCCCTTAAGGAGGCAGAAGGGGGTCCAGGTGACATGGAGAGGCAGAAGCAGACTGTAGTGGGGTCTGGAGTTAGACTTACCTGGGTTCAGATCTCAGCTAAGCCACTTCCTCACTGTGAGCCTGCAAAGGTAACAATCTTTCTAAGGTTGCTTCTCCATAGAATTAGAACAAAGTTATAAGGATCTAATGGGGAAATGCCTGGAAAGCCCTGTACAGAAGAAGTATCTGATAGATTCTGGTTCTCACTCTTATTAGCTATTTATGTAAAGCCCCTAGCTAAAAGCCAGGCACATAATAGGCACTCAATAAATGGTATGAGCATTAGGCCACTTATTACACAGTGCTGCTTTCTTAGCACTCTGCTAAGTGTGGCGGAAGACATGGTCATGCTCTCTGGTTCTAACAGCACTGTGGTCACTTCCCACATACCTTCATGGCATGATTTATGGACTTGATTCATTGTGTTATTTCTGGCTTGGTCTATTAAAGCAAGAGAAATGGCTGAAAACATCTGATTCCTTTCCACACAGTGAAAAAAGCCCAGATGTGTTTCTGAGTTGGGTTTCCACCTACAACCCAAGGTGGGAAGAAATGGCTTAGACCCCTCCCCCGCACTCCTGCCTTCCCTTGTCATCTTCCCGTGATCGGTTACTGAGCTGCTCATTGGTTCATACTGCCGGGCGGGTGCACAGCAGGATGGAGAGGTATGTGATGCCCGCCTCATGCGAAGTCAAGACTTCGAGGCGTGGGAGGAGAATGGACTGGACCAGACCAAGACTCAGAACCCTTGTCAAGAACCGGCTCTGCCAAGTAAGAGGCTCTGTGACTTCGGGCAAGCCACTTCTCCCAGAGCCCCAGTCCTCCATTTCTGAAGTGGGTTGGTGAAAACTCTTAAATGCCCTGCTGGCCTTCTACAGCATCATTAGGCTTAGCTTAGATGTTGCAAAGGGGAATTTAAAACTAGGAATGGTTAGGGCCGGCCTATGGCTCACTCGGTAGAGTGCGGTGCTGATAACACCAAGGCCACGGGTTCAGATCCTATACAGGGATGGCCGGTTGGCTCACTGGCTGAGCATGGTGCTGACAACACCAAGCCAAGGGTTGAGATCCCCTTACCGATCATCTTTTTAAAAAAAATTAAAAAAAAAAAAATCTAGGAATGGTTGTCAAATGCTAGCCATTATTAAAGCAAGGCAAATTATCATTATACAGTAATCTATATTATATTTTTAGATCTACTAAGTGTAGGAAAGAGATAACAGAAGAGGCTTTCAGAATTCAGGGAGGAAGGGAGCATCTCCATGGAGGGAGCTTCCTTCTCCTACCCCACCCAGAAATGCCAGGAGGGGTGAAGAATAACAAAGGGTCCCCCAGTATGTTGTGTCTGTTTGTTCTTAGCATGGAATGAAATTAAAGTCTTCATTCTGGGTTGTCCCCTATTTATACCCCAGGAACTAACCACCTCCCTTATCTCAGCGTCCCTCTACTCTGCCCAGCACAGTTCTCTAGATGGGCTAGGAACTCAGCACATGTTTTGAATGAATGAAAACTAAACTGGAATGACCGTTAAATTAACCCCAAAACACTCCCTGAGAACAGAAATGGTTCTATTAAAGCCACAAATTGGTTTTTTTGAAGTGTTTATTTATTTAAATTGACAGATAAAAATTGTATATATATTTATTGTGTACAATATGATGTTTTGAAAAAGCTGCAAGATTTTGACCATAGACTAGAACTCAATATTTTATCCAAATCCGGTATCCCCAGCCTTTCTTTTTCCCTATGCCAGGCACTCCAGCTCACATGCTTGTAGAGAGTAGCTCCCAGTGACAGACCGGTGTTCCCACTAGGTGGCGTAGGAGAGCTGCTTAGCACCAAGACCCAGAGCAAGGCTGCAGATGCTTTCCGTTCCCACACTTCCCTCTGCTGAGGTTATTCACAGGCCTTGTGACTCTGACCACTCTAACCAGGCATTCTGACTCTGCAGAATGTGTCGTGGCCAAAGGAACTTGGAAACAGATTTCTCACGGGGCAAATCCTACAATCCTGCACAGCAGAACTAGGAAGACCCTTGGAGAGGACGTCATTAGCTTGCCCCTTTCCACAAAGAAGACTGCTGGAGGTGGAAAGTAGGGAAGAAGTAGATTCAGGGACTTCCATCTGGAAAGCCTCAGATCTAGGACAGAAACCTAGAATGTTCCTTCTTTCCCTCTCTTCCACTTTGCTGGGCATTCCTGATTTCCCCGCTCATGGTACTTTAAGGAAAACCAGATCAAGAAAGTAACTTATGAGACCTTCAGCATGGAACACAGGTGCTCTTAGCCCTCCGTGCCTTTGCTCACATGATGCCTGTCTTACTCTTTCTACGAATCCCTCTTCAAGAATACCCATTTGCCAGATTCCTACTCTGTGATGCCTTTCTTAATCCTGCCTCCTGCCACTGCCTGGACTCAGACAGCAAATCTGTGTTCCCAAAGTCATCTGATTCATACTTGCATATCTCTTAGCTCAAGGAGGTTTAATGATCTGTTTAATCTGCCTGCCTCCCCTTTTACAATGTGGACCCCTGAATTGGGGAGGGAGACAGAGGTCAAGTCATATTCATCTCTGGGTCTCCAGCCTCTGACAGGGCCTAGTCCTGTGGGATGAAAAGAAGTCACATTGTGGTCATCTGTGAGGCAGCCAGAGGCCAGATGACTTGTTCATTTCCACAAGTCTTTTTAGGAGGGAGGATATCATGCAACTAAGGAGAGGCCACAAGTACCCAGGGTTAGTCTGCATTGTAAATTCTAAGGGCTCCTGCTGCTGCCACCTCTTCTAGGCACATGTTAGCCCATTTCAAATGGGACAGCGTATGGGGCCGGCCCGGTGGCGCACTGCTACAGTGCGCCGCTTGAGAAGCGCAGCGGCGCTCCCGCCGAGGGTTCGGATCCCACATACAGACCTGCCGCTCGCTGGCTGGGCGAGGAGCAGGGGCAGCACTGAGGGTTGCGATCCCATAGCCGGTCCCGGTCCGGTACGGGCGCGACACTGAGGGTTGCGCTGGCTGGGCGAGGAGCAGGGGCAGCACTGAGGGTTGCGATCCCGTAGCCGGTCCCGGTCCGGTACGGGCGCGACACTGAGGGTTGCGATCCGTTGCCGGTCACGAAAAAAGATAAAAAATAAATAAATAAATAAAAATGGGACAGCGTAAAGAAGGACAGTTGGGTAGAAATGAAGGTCAGCCTGTCATGGTGGGTTGTGTTCCTCTAAACCCCTTGCAAGCAGCAAAAGAAGCTTAACTAACATCAGTCTGCCTGTTCCTTAGAAACTTCTAGCAGTGTATGGGTTAAAGTTTCTGGCTTTACTGGGAATCCAAGGCAAAGGCTGCACTTTCAGGATTTACATAAGAGTTTGCCTTCCAGGGACTTGGAGTGATTCATTCCCTACCTCCCCCATCCTTCCAGAAACCATCTTTATTCCTTCTCAGCTTTCCCTTCCTCCTCTCCCTCTGTGTTGGTACTGTGGGCTCTGGGTGCCCTGTGTTTATGGCACCATTGGGTAAGCAGAGCTGTCTCCTGCTTTCCATCCAAGTCACCAAGATGTGCCTGCAGTCTCTTATCAGTCAGTAACATCTTACTTGCTCTTGCTCTGATGCCACAGCCTCCAAACGTCAGACCAGCTTGCTCTTCCCTTTTGGATAGATCCTCCCAGGGAGGCACCAGCACAGACTGCAGTATCATAGTTTTGTTTTACCTAATCCCAAAATGATTGATGCAACCAGGACTTCCTTGCTGTTTTTTGTATAGACTAATCCTAGGGATAAAACCGTGCCTCGCCGGGTGGTATAACCCTCCTGAACACACGATGATTAATCAATGCTTGCTTTTTTCCCCTTCCTTGCCAGCTTACTTTCTAGAGCTTGACTTCCTACCCCCAGCCAATCACCTACTTTTGAAGCAAGAAAGCAGCTGATTTTATTCTTTATTTCTTTCCCTGTAGGCCTTCACCAGAGTGCAAGACCTCCGATATTTAGAGCTCATCAACAGCATCGAGGTAAAAGATGAAGTGTTCTTCCTTCTCAAGAAACACAGACTCTATCAGTGGTGTATGGGCAGCCCTTCTAGTAGGCGAGGGCCCTGAAGACACATGAACTGAACCCCCTGGTGTCTGGACATCTAGGCCACAGCTTTGCTCTGGGGGGTCGGAGTGGCCGTGAAAGGGGAGACAGTGCCCCAGAGCAGGGAGTGCAGTCTGTCACTTGGTAGCTAGATGAGGCACATGGGTTCCTAATCTCTCTGAGCTTTGGTTTCTTGTCTGTGAAATGGGGTCAGACTTACCTCGCAAGATGCTGTGAGCATGAAATAGGTTCTCAGTAATTGGTTTGCATCTTTGTTAGCTGGTTACCATCCTCTCGGACTCTATTTATCTGCCAGTATAGGAGGCATTTCCCAAATGCACATGATCTACACACCACCTCCAGAAAGGGGCCTGCAGAGAGAGGCCTGTAGACTGAACTGAGTGCCGTTGAGCTCGGTAGCAGCCCGCCCCTCCAGCCCCCCATTCCTGGCTGAGAACACCAGTTTTGGGGGTTTTGTTTGTTTGTTTGTTTGTTTTGACCGGTAAGGGGATCGGAACCCTCAGCACAGTGTGATCTGCTCTGCACTCAGCCAGCGAGCGCACTGGCCATCCCTATATAGGATCCGAACCCGTGGCCTCGGCACCACCAGCACTGCACTCTCCCGAGTGAGCCACGGGGTCGGCCCTGAGAACACCGGTTTTGTCATCCAAACCAAGATAGGCCTGGGGTGGGTGAAAGAAACTAATTCTAGGTGCACCATTTGCTGGGTGATGGTAGACACTAGTCTTAATTTCTGTGTATCTCAGTGCTGACTATGAAAAGACATACATATTTTTTCTCCTGAACAGATTTATTGTGAGGCTGTGGGAATAAATACATTTGAATTCCCAGATGTGAGCAGTGAGGAAACCAGCAAATGTCTTGTCCATCTCATTCAGTTCAGCATAGTTATCTCCTTTCATGGGCCAGCCCTGTGCTCAGCTCAGTGGCAAAAAGAGTCGAGCAGAAGAGCTCCCGCCTACTAAGCATAACACCAGCTGCCACTTGTTGCGTCTGCTCTGTGCCCCATGCATGGTCCATGTGTACACCGTTCTAGATCCTCATGGCAATCTAATGAGGCAGGTACTGTTGCTACCCCTGTTCAGTGGATGAGGAAACTAAGGCTCAGAGAGGTGATGTCACATCCCCAAGGGTCCATGGCCAAAAGCTCGGTTGGAGTTCAAACCCAGGCTGTCTGTTTCCTATGTAGTGGGTGTCTTTACTCTAGACCACACACACCTTCCCCACCTACTTCATACCCCAGCATGCCATAAGGAGCATCTATATCCTGTTGTTTACTTATGTGCGTAGTAAAGGGCTTGCTTGGAACAATCGACCTGTAATGCCCAGTGCTGATACTATCAGGCTGGCATTTGTGAATCAGCCGGCTTGGACTAGGGGTCTTAATCTGAAGCCATGGAATATAATTTTTCTCTGTGCAAAAGTAACTGGCCTCTGTGAGGACCAGCTCTCATCATTTGTCATTTCTTACTGAGTTCAAAATGCCTGCCTCTAGAAGAGGCATATACTATGGCTGGGAAGTTAGTTAAAGTAAACTAGGTTGTCTCTTGAAAAAAAATCAAGTGCCCTTGAACAAAAATCCATTTTGACTGTTCTGAAGCTTTAGTTGCCAATTTCTAGGTGTTCGGCATTATTCCTGAGAACTGAGGTTCCTTAGTAGTTTCCTATTAGATAGGTGAGCTATTACTATCATAACAGGAGGAAAAGAATCTACTCATGTTGATACGTAACTGCAGAATGTACGTAGATCATTTTTATTGATCCTAGTGATACTCTGTGACCAAAATGGATACAGCCTAAATGCAATGCCTGGTAAGACCTATATTTTATCTCACTGCAAGATTTTAATTCACGTCCAACTATTAGAAGTTACTTTATTTGACTGATTAGCCTGAACTATGTGCAGGTTTTTAAAGAAGTTATTTCTGTCAGTGGGGAAGCATGTTGCTTCCAGCTGTGAAAACTTTCACCAGCTTGTCTAGGAGTTTGATCCAATGTTTCATCTTCCTCCACTGTGATACACTTGCTAGAAAACAAGGGAAACTGCCGGGGATGAAGGACTGGGTGCTATGGAGTGTTTACAAATACTTCAGCTGCAGACTAATGAATGCTCCCTAACACAGGAGGAAGGAGGGTGCGATGTACTTCTCTTCGTCCTCAGCACTGCTGAGCCCCTGTGTATGCGTGTGTGCGCACATGCAGGTGTGTTGTGGGACATCATTTGCCTCAGAAGGCAGGATTGTGATGCAGAGAGCATCTGGAGTGACGTAGAACTGAGTTCAAACGCCAGCTCTGTGTGAACTCGACCTGCTCCTGCTCTTGAACTCTGCTTCCTTCTCTGTAATATGTGGGTGGTGACCCTATCCCTAGAGTCATTGATAGGAAAAAAGTCCATGTGTATATTAAGTGTATACCTCGCACGTAGTGGATGTTCAGTATATCGTATTTCCTACCTTCTCTTTGGAAATAGGAACAGAGTAAGACTTGTTATCCTGTTTTATTAGTCTCCATCTTGAGTAGATGGAGCAACTTTCTCCTTGTCTGTCATCATCATGGGTCACAACACTGCCAAACCGAACATAGGGATTTGGGAGATCTTGGGAGCTTAGGGGCCGCCAATGAGTTGGCAGCACATACTATCCAAACTATTCAGTTGTTGCCTTGGAAGAACATACAGGAAAGCAACCCTGAGGAATTTCCATTAAACAAACAAAGGTTTGCATCTTTTTTGATCCTCTCTTGTCTGGAAAAAAATCTGCTTTTGTTACCAAGTGTTCCCACCAGAAACCTAGGTGAGAGACACAACAGCCCAGAAGCCGAGCATAGATTCCAATAGGAAGGCCCAGGGGCTTAACTTGAAATAGCAACACCTAACCTTTGTAAAGGCTGCTTCCTGCCCATGGCTGCAGAGGCCATTTCCTGTGCTTCTAATTTTTCCAGGAGAGGAAGAAGCGGGGAGAGCCCAACAATGACCTGTTTCTGGCAGATGTGTTTTCCTACCAGGGGAAGTTCCATGAGGCCGCCAAACTGTACAAGAGGAGCGGGCACGAGAACCTGGCGCTTGACATGTACACCGACCTCCGCATGTTTGAGTATGCCAAGGTAATCCACCCACATACCAGGCCCAAGCTGCCACTTGGAGCCCACTGGGGCTCTGACCTGCAGTGTCCAAGTTGTTTGCCCCATGAGGCAGTACAGATGGAAGTCAGCAATGACCTCAGAAAGGCTGTGGGCAGATTGATAAATGAAGGAACCATTCATTGGTTGAAACTGACCTACAAGTGACCTTTAAGGCTGACATCAAAGGGACAGAGTGTGGCAACAGTTCAGATCTTTGTCAACAACAGCTGGATGGGCTGTGGGTCTATATCAGTGTGATCCTTCATTAAGTGTCAAGGGCTCAGGACTTCAGGGCTGTCTCCCACAAATTCTCTCAAACCTTTGTCAGGAGCCACCAAGAATTAGTGTCCTCAGGCACAAGCTGGTCCTACCAACCATACGGGATGATGTGGTTCATTCCAGCCACGGGTCCCTAAGTTCCCGCTCTCTGCTTGTTCTGGGCTTCGCTCTGGGCTTCTGAGAAGGCCCGAGAGTCCCCACTCTCAAGTGTTAGCACAGTGTGCCTCTCACCACCCTGGCAGGTGCAGAGCCACCCACACAAGGTCTTTTGCATTTGGAGGGCCCCCGTTAAGGTTAGTCTCCAACGGGTCTGGGCCTTTAAAGGTACACGTGGAGAAGAGCTTCCTGGACCAGGCTCCTGATGCTTGTGTGAGAATGAGACCCACAAGGATCCTGGCCAGTCAAGACACTTGCAGTTCAGCCCAACACAAGGTTAAAGGAGACTTGGGTGCATCAAGCAGTAAGGCTCTTCCTTCCACAGAGGTGCCTTTGTTAACCTGCCTCTCCTGATAGTGTCAGAGGAGGCTCTCAGAATGTTGTTGAGTCACCAGCCACAACCAATTAGTGACTATTAATGGTAATTATCTAGCTCACAAGTTCAAGATGGAAAATCTTCCCCATTTTTTCCTGCTTTTCTGTTCCCGAAGATGGCTGTGTTCTTTTATCTTTCACCATCTGTTAGATCCTGGGGCTGAAGGTTGTGTTTGGCTCCTGCAATGTTTCCTAGGAGTTCCCGTTCATCAGTACCTAGACAAGCACCTGGGCCCCAGCCTGTCTCTTCACCTTGGTGATTCCTTCACTCCCAATTTCAGATCTGAGATGCTTCGTGTTCCCTCTGCTTTTTCCTCTTCATCTTTCTCAGCCACCATGCTCCTACCACACGCGTGGACAAGGCTTCACAGTACGCCCATCCTGAGAACACCTGAAATCACAGCACCTCTTTCTGGGGATAACAAAATTTTCACTGGGGATTAAACCTTAAACTACAGGATCGAATCCCTAGAGGTAGAATTTAGGCATCAGTCTCATTGTTCTTTGGAACCAGTGGCCCTTCCTAGAACCCCTGAAGCTTCCCCAGGTAGGCAGCTGTGGTGCAGTAGAAAATGGCTTGCCTTGGTATCCAGAGAGTAGTGTGAGTCTGGGTCCCTCCTGTGGAGTGACCCGAGGTAAAGGCTCTTCATTTTGCTAAGACTTGGTTTCCTCTTCAGAGGACGTAGCTACAGTGCAGTTTAGTTCTGAGGATTGCACAGGATAATGTAGGGAAAGCCCTCCACAAATGCCAAGCTGTAGGAAAATCAGGGAAATGAGAGGGATGAGCATGACCACAGAGTAGGTATTCTTCAGACCTCTCCACGACTGGCCCCCTCTTGCCCCTCCTCATGCTTTGGGTGGGGCTTTGAAGGCACCCACAGTCTTCCGTCCAGAAATGCAGCCCCTTTACATACTCCATCTGGTCTGGCTCTCTGTGAAGGTAAATACTCTGGGACTTGGTTTTGGTTCTAGTT
The DNA here is from genome assembly GCF_000696425.1 of Galeopterus variegatus. Taxonomy (NCBI): domain Eukaryota; kingdom Metazoa; phylum Chordata; class Mammalia; order Dermoptera; family Cynocephalidae; genus Galeopterus; species Galeopterus variegatus. The sequence goes on along the minus strand of NW_007730333.1, from coordinate 8,674 downwards.
TTTAATCACAATTCCAAGTAAGTTGGTCCCGTTTCAATCCCATCGCCCCCCTCCCAGTAGTCTGCATTTGAGAAAATGTGTATATACACATTATGTTGGGGGGTGGGGGAGATACAGTACTTATTAACATGGCATGTTTTTGTTTACTTGAAAATTGCTTCCCGAGATTCAATCTGGCTTTCAAAAATTTTTTAAATTACATTCCCACGTACAAATAAATTGTATGCTCTCTGGGTAAGTGACATGTTTATGTGGTGATAAAGGGAATTATAATGCTCTTAACTCTTATGTAGTATGTCCTTATCAAAATCACCAAGCATGAGAACACTGTTTAGCCTTATTCATCACTCAGCACAGCCTCTTTCTGTCCACTTCAGGACAAAGTCTTTGCCATGGCCCCCAGATAACGTGTAAATTAGCTTCATGGAACCAAAAAGCCTTTGAAAACTCGGTTTGTTGAGCCTCGAAGGAACCATTTAGACTCAGCTTCAATTAAGTCACAGCTCCCTGAGCTGGACTTCTGGACAGGAGGAGGCTCCTTCAAGCCTGTGAGCCATGTGCCTGGATGGTCTCCTTGGGGTGACGGCCCAAATTTATGGCTCCCTCTTAGCCTCTGACTCTTCCTACTACAGTAACCCCATGTCCTCTGAGCACTCACTGACGTCCCCTTTTAGGACATTTCTCTTCTTTTATGATGCTTGTTTCCCTCAGCTGCTAACCTCATTTAATCAACCAGGTAGGCAGTTTCTAGCTCTTTGTTGGCATAAAGAATACACATTGTAATAGCCACCAGGAATGAAGGGTGTGTCTGTCATGGCCCAAGCTAGGCAGAGTCAGTGGCTGCTTTCCAAGCCCCTTCCCCTTTGAGAACTCCAGAGGGAACCAAAGGCCGGCCAAGGCAGGTCTGTCTTTTATTGGGTCCCCACCATCAGGGTAAATGATGTCCCTTCTTCCCCTTCTTAAAACATTTGGTTGGGGCCGGCCCGTGGCCCACTCGGTAGAGTGCGGGGCTGATAACACCAAGGCCCCGGGGTCGGATCCCACATAGGGATGGCTGGTTCGCTCACTGGGTGAGCGTGGTGCTGACAACACCAAGTCAAGGGTTAGGATCACCTTACCGGTCATCTTTTAAAAAAAAAAAACATTTGGTTGTCTTAGGCGAACCTAATATATGATTTTAGGAGCTACACAATTACCCCAAAAGCAAATGGAGAAAAAAAGTGAGGTAATTGTTCAAGTGGGTTTTTAACATATGTTGACTGTACATTCCTGACAATTGCGTATTAATCATGGGGAAAGGTGCAGAGCACTCTCTGCAGGGTACATTATTTGTAAGACAAACTACTTCTTGCTAGTAATACAGATCTGGGCCGAAAGTGCTGTCAATTTTCCTCTTTGAAAAGCCCCACCTTTAAAAATGTCAGCACCAGTGCTGCCTTAACTACGGCAGACTCCCACTGTTTCCTGAGAAGAGGTGATTTTCTGAGGTTGTTTCTCAGGCATTCTAGAGTCAACCCAGGAAAGCTGGGCATGGCCCTTCAGAGGCCTCTATTGTGGTGGAAGGAACTCAGGCTCTGCCACCAGCCAGCCCGAGCTTCTGGGACCACAGTCTTTCTTCCTTCACTGTTCTCTCCAAGGCCCTTCCCCCTGCCTCAGATCTCCTTCCCCCACCTCCTGCTGTCCTACTGTTGGATCAGGTCCCCACCCCTGCAGACCTGACCTCAGGACAGGATTTGATACCACTCAGTGGAGAAGTAATTAACCAAAGAGAATTTTGCTTGTTATCTGTCTTAGGCGAATACCTGGGGGCAAAGCCACTGGGATAATCCCCTCAGTTCAGACAACAGAACATTTCAGAAAACAGATGGGCATAGCACTGCTAGCGGTATGGTAGTGAGGAAGGGCTGGGGCCTGCACTTTACTCTTTAAATCATTCTGTTTAAGTTCAGGATACCACGTGCTCAGCCCCACTCTGAGGCCTGTGGTATCATCCATGCTATCTGAATAAAGATTGTAGGTCTGATTATTTGAAATTGTGCAACCGGGTTGTCTGGTCACTATACAGGAACATGTCAAACCCCATGAGAGAGGGAGACAAAGGTCATAAACCCTCGTAATAACTTCGTATAGCATACATTATACGAAGTTATACGACTGCCACTTGTTGCGTCTGCTCGAATTTCAGGAGATAGAGATGTTAGGAAGAGAAGCCCGTGCGGGCAGGAAGAGCAGCGCGAACAGAGCAGAGCGGAGCGTGTCGGTTCTGTTGGGAAGAAAACGTGTGCAGGAGTGGAAGGTGATGGATAGCTGGCTGCAGCGGGGGGACCTGGGCTGGCCTCAGGAGGGCCTAGGGGACCAGACTGAGGTTTTTAGACTTGTCAGTGGGAAGAAAACGTGTGCAGGAGTGGAAGGTGATGGATAGCTGGCTGCAGCAGGGGGACCTGGGCTGGCCTCAGGAGGGCCTAGGGGACCAGACTGAGGTTTTTAGACTTGTCAATAGGGAATGAGGACCCCCCCAGTCAGGGCTGTGCCATCAGAAGCCCCTCAGACAGCAGGGGTAGAATGAAGGAGAAACTAGACAACAGGAGCCCAGGTAGAGTTGGCCGTGTGGTAGACTGGGAGGGAGGGTGGTGGCTGAGGGTATGAGAGACATGGAGGAGCTGGGGCCTGGAAGGCTGAGCCTGAGCTCTGCATCAAGGTAGAGAACAGAGGAGATGGAGCGGGCTAGGGGAGGGCTGCACAGAGGCACGATGGATCCAGGCTCGGGACTCAGTGCATCAGATCCCCAGTGTAGGGCTTTGTCCTCCCACAGGCGGGCAGTGGGCTTCACGCTCACATGTGTGAGTGCGTCCATATGCATATGCTGCCGCAGCTGTCACAAATGAACTATGAGGGAGAGGCCTCTGAGGTTGAGTCCATTTGAGCCCTAAAGGCTGTTGGTTGTTCTGGAAGCAACATTGTGGTAGCAGTGACCCAGCCAGGACCTGGTCACCCCCTTGAGCCCCATCATGTGATTGGTGTGTGGGCCCCTCACAAAGGGACCTTGGTGGGTAACCTATCACCCCATCCTTCTCTTATGCAAAACTAAAATTTCTTGAAGTAGAGGAATAGATTTTGCCCCCAAAATTATTCTTATCATGAAAGGGGTGGTACGGAAGAGAGCCAGGCAGATTTAGGGCCTCATGCTCTCCTCTGGTTTTTCATGTCACTTCATTTGTAAGTGCAATGTATCAAGTTACCCTGGGGATACTTAACTAGTTCAGGTAAGAGACAGTAAGCCTGTTCTGCCTCTTTTCCAGGTCTGGCTGTAAAAGGTGCCTCTTCTCCAGGGATATTGAGTTTGATGGTGGGGGGGCTGCCTGTGCCACCTTTCCCTAAAAATGCGTCCTTTCTCTGCTGAGCAGTGTTATTTTTAGATGCCATTATTATTCTCGGTGCAGACTGACAGGCCTCCCTGTGCTTGCCCGTCTCTAAGACGGGACCTGTTACAGCTGCTTCCCTTCCCTTCTCACAAAGAGCAGGCTGGGTGGAGCCCCTCCCCTGAGAGAACTAGTTTTACTCCAAACCCCAGCCTGACCAGAGGGAACCAGCATGTTCTGTCCCACCTCCATGTCCCCACAGCAGTAGGAGGGCCGGTCACCACTGGGAAGAAGTGGTGAGCCAGCTCGTCCCTGCAGCCTCTCACTGTGGTCAGCACCTTGGCCAGGAGGAGGGTACAGTCAAGACTGCCTGCAGGCCGTTCTTCCAGAGCTTAGAACAGGCCCCACACATGCCTCTTCCTCTAGAAGCAGTCACTGAATAATTCTGATGCCATGGCCTCTGCCTGCCTGTGGGAACTTCTGAAATGGCGGTAGAAAAAGCACTCCGCCACTTCCTGGCTGTGCAATCTGGACAGGGTGCTTTACCTTTCACCCTGGACTTTAGTCTTCTCACCTGTAAAATGGGAATAATAGGACCCACCTCTTAAGGTGGGGAAGATTCAGTGAGATCATTCATGGGAAAGCTCATGTTGTTGTCTTGGTGCCTGGTAGGGGATCAGTAGACAGCTCTTTCTATCCCCAGATCCTGCTGCATAGATCAGCAGCTCCTGTGAAAGGCACATGAAGCAGCAGACAGTATCCTTTAGAGGAGGCCTCTCCTGGGCCCTGGAGAGGGTTCTGGAGTATGTATTCACTCATTCAGTAACCATCCATCAAGCCCCTGGGGGGGGCATGGCACTGCATTAGCATTGGGGACAGCAAATGAATGGACACAGAGCCTGCCCTTGAGATGATCTGAAGCCCCCCTGCCACTTCCTTCCATCAGGCTCCTTCACAGGGTCCCTCTCCTCTCCACTATTCCCTTCTCTCCAGGTTGATTGAAATCGCCCGTAAGCTGGACAAGGCTGAGCGCAAGCCCCTGCTGATGTGTGCTCACTACTTCAAGAAGCTGGATAACCCTGGCTATGCTGCCGAGACCTACTTGAAGATTGGTGATCTGAAGTCCTTGGTGCAGCTGCACGTGGAGACCCAGCGCTGGGATGAGGTGAGGGGAGAGTTGGGGGTTGGGGCCCCACCTGAGCCCTGGGCCATGGGCAGATGGGTACAGGAGACCTTTGAGGTTTGGATAAAGAGAAGCTGCCCTCATAATGGAATGAACATTGGCCCAGCAATCAGGAGATTTAACCTTGAATTCTCTGAGCCAGAGCGTCTTGCACGGCCTTTCCGTACTAGCTTCCCATCTGTTCATTCATTCATTGAGAAAAACTTTACTGACTGCCAGTTCTGTGCCAGCCCTGTGATAGGCACCAGGATGTGAGTGTTAACACGACAGCTTCAGCGCTGGCTGTTGGTCTGAGCTGCCTCTGACCAGCACTACAGGCTCAGGCGCAACTCTGATGTGGAAACTCTGCACCTGTGTGACATTTAAAACCTACTGGCAGAAAATGCCAGCCATACTTTCCAGATACAGGCTGCCAGAGCCATTTCAGGGGCCAGCTCTTCCTCTGCCTCTGGTGTGAGGGTGGGTAAGGAGAATTAGCTAGACCAGTGAAAAAGAGGGCCCCCCTAAGTGAGGCTGGTGGAAGCAGCAGTGTGGCCCTCTCTGTGGCTTGGCTCCTGCCCTGCCACTCACTGGCTGACTGTGCCCTGGAGAGAAACCCATCCCCACGGGGATCAGAGGCTGTGCCCCGGGTCCTCTCTGCCCCCTGTCCCCCCATGGTCTATTTTACAGCAAGACCTGCTCTGGGTAAGAGCCGTCTGACTCTTGTCTGCCCTCTGAGTGGCTGCATTTGGTGAGGCGATGAGTTTGCTGATGAGAAAAGGTGGGGCCAGGGACAAAGGCAATAATGGCTTCTCAAGATAAATTTCTCAGGAGATTTCTCAAACAGCACAAACTGGAGCTTTTGAGAACCACTCGGTCCTGGCTGTGCGTCAGGCAAACTTTCTCCCCGTGGCTTGTTTCCGGTTCTCCTGGCCCGATAGGTGGTTCTGGTTCTTAGGTGAAGCAGTCACTGGATCCCATTCAGCACCAAGTCCACAGTCATTTTTGACAGCTAATAAGGAGTGATGATTATAATGTCAATTCTGTTTCCTTAGGTGTCGCCTGCAATTAAAAGAAATCTGTTTGCAGCGCTACAGGAGCCCACGCAAACTCTCAAAATAAAATGTTTCCGATTCTGTGCCGCTTCTGTGGTCCAGAAACAGACTGTGTTGTTATTGAATCCAGTCGCTTGCATATTGCTGTTAATTGCCTTTTGTTTTCAAAGAGCTGATTTGTTTTTGTGTGTCTGGGGGTGGTTGTGGGGGAGGGACTCTCCCCCTCTGAGTTGTCAGGCTGGCAAGATGTGACATCCCTAATGGATTCAGCCAAGTGCCATGTTTTCATGGGGGCTGAAGGGGCTGCTTTATTAAGAGTGCATTTGCTCCTTCCTCCAGGCCTTTGCTTTGGGTGAGAAGCATCCCGAGTTTAAGGATGACATCTACGTGCCCTATGCTCAGTGGCTAGCAGAGAATGATCGCTTTGAAGAAGCCCAGAAAGGTAGGCCACACAGAATGGTACCTTGCAGAAGTGACACACATTCCAGGAAGGCTGCCAGGCCTTCCTATCTGTAGGACCCAATAAGGTGACTTCACCCTGGGGATGTGATGTGTTTGGTTGGAAAGACTGGAGCAGTGGAAAGAACGTGGACTTTGGGGCCACGCACCCCTGGCCCATCACTCGCCTGCCACAGGACCTTCTGAGGTCCTCTCTCCGAGCCTCTGTGGTTACTGAGAAAAGTGATGTGCATGCCAGTGTGGCTTTCCATTTAATCTTCACACCAGCCCTATGGTGTGGGTACCATTATTATTATTCCCATTTTGCAGGTGAGAAAACTAACGGTTAAAGAGATAAAGTGATTTTCCTGAAGTCCTATAGCTAGGAAGTGGCAGAAAGGTAATTGGAGCCAAGGTGCAGTGAGGACAAAAAGAGAGGACTGCCACTGAGTGTGTGGTGTAGTCTCACCTCCACCTTCCTCTATTGGAAATAGAAACTCAGGTTCTGTTTCTGGACAAACAGGGTGACCTCGGCTCCTCGGCATTTTTCTTGGTAAAATGGGCTGCCCGTGAGGTATGGCTGCATCTGAAATAGGAGCCAGAGCAGGTACAAAGCCTTAACTGATAATGTCCATCATGATTAAGAAATTGACGGCCCTCTCTATGTCAGGCACTGGCTGGGCACTTAACCTACATAACCTTGAATCTTACCAGCAGCCGTGCAGAGGTGCAGAGACTGAATGTGCCCTGCAAAGTCACAAAGCAGACGAGTGGCAGAGCCGGCACGGGACCAGGATCTGTCTGCCTGGGGAGCTGGATCCTTCTGTGTTTTGCTACCTATTTAGGAAGTTTCTCATTGAGCGGGGTGTGTCCCATTCCATAACATCTCATCTACACTTCTATATGGTAACAGTTGCCACCTCTGGACACATTGCCAAACACGTCTCCCTGTTGGAGCTCCTCAGCTAAAAGCCCCCATTGAAGGACAGCCTGTTCTTTGCTGCTTCAGCATCTCCAGAGCACCCAGTTGCTGAAGTATCTGCATGTTTGGGCAAAACACATCAACCTATCCATCTGTCTGTGTCTGCCCTTCCAAGAATCCATCACCATAGTAACTTGGTACTCAGAAAAGAGATTGGAGATGAGAATGGAACAACGGCCAGACCTTTTCCTTCACTAAAGGCAGAGGATTTGGATCGTCTGATTACCCACATGTGGGCAAGGGTCACAGCTAGAAGTGCTTCACTGGCAGCCCCCCACATCCCAAGAGACAGGCTGTATAGTAGGTATTCAGGAAATTTCAGGGAAAAAGATGTAGGAATGATTGAGAGAATTTTTGCTTGTTTTCACAAATGTTTGGTTCAAGAACAGAGCTAGATCTCTCAAGGTTGTCATCAAAAAGCACTCAGTTGAAGACCAACTTAGGACTTGGGTTGGGCTCAGGTCTGTGACCTTGGGTACGCCTCTTTACCTCCATCTTGCAAAGCCCATTTCATTGCTCATTTTAAAAAGGATAATATTTCCTTCATAAGTCTGTTGTGATGATCCAGTGAGGTAATTAGCAATGAAAGCACTTGTAACTGCCAAGCCTCTTAAAGTGTCAGGTCCTGTAAGTATCACCTCGGGAGTCACAAAGCTTTGCCTTGGAATGGAGCCAGGGCAAAACCTCACTGAAGATGAGCAAGTTTCATCCTCAGACTTTGCCCTGGAATTTGGCCCCTCCAGTTTTTCTTTCTGCTATGCCTTTCCAAAATCAGTTGCCTTTATCCAGCCAAAAAGGAGTATATCTCACTATACTTTTTTCAGGATGTAGCCTTGATTATTTATAGCCTCCGGCCTGAGAGGCGGCATCCCAGCAACGAAGCACTGCACATGCTCCAATGAGTGTCCTACTTCCAAAGCAGCCCCTTGCAAGCCCCTCAGAATTCCATCCTAGGGCCAGCCCATGGCTCACTTGGGAGAGAGTGTGGTGCTGATAAGACCAAGGCCAAGGGTTCGGATCCCTACATAGGGATGGCTGGTTAGCTCAGTCAGTTAGAGCGTGGTGCTGACAACACCAAGTCAAGGGTTAAGATCCCCTTACCGGTCATCTTTTAAAAAAAAAAAAAAAATTCCGTCCTACTTCTTCTTCTGCCTCCCCAAATTGCGTGTGCTTTTGTGCCCCTGCAGCATTCCACAAGGCCGGGCGGCAGGGGGAAGCAGTCAGGGTGCTGGAGCAGCTCACACACAACGCCGTGGTGGAGAGCAGATTTAACGATGCCGCTTATTATTACTGGATGCTGTCCATGCAGTGCCTTGATATAGCTCAAGGTAGGTAAACATCAACCAGGCTGCTGTTTTCCCCTGCTCTGCTCTGGCACCAAGATAAGCATCGAAAGAGCTGGGACGTTTTAATTAAAGCCCTGGGCTTGTTTATTGGGTGTATTGTCCATAAGCCTGTCTTGCAGTGGCATAATCTGGTGCGTCATCTTTTTCCAGTTTGCCCATAAGTAAGGACGGTATGAGGGCTGTCCTGAGGTTATGGTTGGGAGGTCCTGTCCTGCATTGCTAATTCAGAACTTATCTCTCCCCTCCTACACAGGAGCCCATAGCTGGACCTGTGTGAACACTAGTTTTAAAATTTTTTATCGGGCCGGCCCGTGGCTCACTCTGTAGAGTGC
>NW_007730332.1:180044-198440 GCF_000696425.1 Galeopterus variegatus | reverse complement strand
TCCTTGTCTTTACAATAAAAAACAGAAGCTAACTTTGAATCTGGGCTGTACCCAGTTTTCTTCTTCTAACAGAGGAGCTGCTGAAGTGCAGTCCCTCAGGCTTCTCATTGCATTCATGTTGCTTTGAGTAATCCCTTTTTGCATCTCTGTCACACAGGAGAAGTGTAACAAATATACACACATATATGAATATTTGAGTATGTATATATATATGAATATTGCATCTGCTAGTCACTCATGTAATTGAATTTTCTCATGCTCTTTCCAACATTTTCCTTACTGCTCACTTTGCTTGGGAATTATTTTCTGCCATCTTGTTCCTATGTTTTATTTCCTACCTCTTTAACCAGCTGTCTGATATGCATAGTAATAAACAAAGTTTAAATTTAGGAACTCTATCCAACTAGTGGCCTCTGTATGATTTAATTTGTGGTGTCTAAGTGGCTTACAGAACCCATAAGGATTCTATATCAGAAGCTGAGATTGTATGTCTATTGCAAATGGCTCAGATATTCAGCAGCAGCAATAACTAGAAAAGCCTTGGTGAGAGGTAAACCATGTCACTGGTCCATTGGTAGCCTCCATCACTAACTACTGCATAGTACTTTGTGCCTGAGGATAGAGGCTAGCAGAAATCTATTGGTTGAGTCATCCCATCCAGTGGATTATTAATTGCCTCATCCACAGATGATGATCTATGATGCACATTAGTGTATGGTGCAAAAATTCTCACATTTTGTACCTTTTCCCATTACACATTTACATGCCTTTCGTACAGAACTACTTTCCAACCAGACTTTCAAACTTGCTACTTCCAGGCACCTAACAAATTAGCCATCCCTTTGCCAGTGCCTGTGAAACCATGAATATTTTTAACTTACTAAATTTCTCTCTTCACACTATGTGAATGAAAAAGCACCCTTTACAAAGCTTTGGTCACTGAGAAAATTTCTCCTCAACAACACTGCTTCTCAGGGCTACTATTCAGTTTTCAGTAGCAGAGCCACATCCCAAATTTTGGTAGTTTGATAATAACTAATTCATAATGGGAAATGTTGGCTGTCGTACACCATGGTTTGGAACTCAGGTTTCGACAGGGTTCAATGGTATGCCAGAAACTATTTTTGAATTATGTTGACCTTTCAGCTGTAAATATAATTCCCATCCTCCTAAACACTAGGGATATGTACTGCATCCCTCTTACTTAGTTTTCCAGAAGATCCATTCATTGTCTTTCCCTATGACAGATATCTCTAGAATCGCAGGATCTAGGTCATATGTTCCAAGCAGCTGGGCTGCTTGTATTACAAGTTAGACATAAGCTCTTTGTTGTTCTGTCACAGACTCAAAACTAGAAGCCTTACATGTCACATGATAAATTAGCTGGAGCACTATTATCAAGTGTGGAGTATGATGTCTCTAAAACTTGAAAAGTCCTTCTAAAATTATGACTTTTCTTAGTGGTAGAAGCTTCCAGAAGCAATTACTTACTTACCTTTTACTTTGAAAGGGATGCCCTGGCATGCACTAAATTACTGGGTTCCTAAATCCTTTATATTGTAAACTTAAACAGGAACAGAAATTACCATTCATAAAACCCCTCCTGGGCAGGAGTTAACAGGAAATGCTACATCCTGGTATGAGGATTTTCTTATAGCACGTATCAGCTTTTTATAATCTGGTCATAGCAAGGTAAACAATAAAGCAAATGTGCATTGTTGTAGTCATTTTTAGTCTTACTTTGTTCTGTTATTAAAAATATGTTATCCACTGTTTGTTTATATATCTTTTCAACTTTAACCTTGATTATCCATTTTCTCACTGTCCCTGGCATGTTGTATATAGAAAACATTTTGCATATTGAATATTATGGGAAATCAGGTGACAATCTATCTTCTGCTCAGAGAAGGTTCAGTGTGTCTGGTGGAGTAAACTGAACTATATTTTGCCTTTCCCCATCTAACCTGATGGTGTTAAAACTGTTTAAATTACACATGTTTTAGGTAGAAAATTCCATAACAAACTTAGGGTTCAGTGTAGGAAACAGAAAGTATTCTAGATGTTTCAAGCAGAAATGGATTTAACACAGGCAGTTGCATACTTGCCAAAACACTGGTCAGGTTAAAGGAGTGGAAGTTAGTTCCACTGTCTATAACAACACACCATTGCTGCCACAACCCAGGCCAGGAAACTGCTGTTGTCCTGAATACCCCTGCTGTCAACACAGAGACACCCATGCTAAAAAAAGTTGTGACTAGACAAGGAAGCATAGGCTCTGACTGCTGCACTCTCCCTCTACTAGAGATCACCTGGAAGTTAGCACTGCTAGTGACATGGCACCTGCTCTGTCCTCCTGCCTTTTGAATTTCACCTAACTACAATAGGAAGATAGAATGTGAATTGTGCCCAGTCCTCTGGCTACGTGAAAGTCTGTAAAAGGTAGATTTTAATCTTGCATTCTACTCATGCATGAGGGACCTTAGAAAGGGGTGAGAGGGCCGGCCCGGTGGCGCACTGCTACAGTGCGCCGCTTGGGAGCACGGCGGCGCTCCTGCCGAGGGTTTGGATCCCACATACAGACTGGTTCCCGCTCACTGGCTGAGCGAGGTGCGGGTGCAACACTGAGGGTTACGATCTGTTGCTGGACACGACAAAAAGGAAAAAAAAAAAAAAAGAAAGGGGTGAGAACAGTTGCTGAGTGCCAACTGACAGTAACTAAAACAAACAGGACGTGTGATGAGTGTAGGTAAAATGAAGCAACACAGATGCCATTTTAAATGTGACATTCAAACATTCTCTCTCCTCTCATGCATAGGCAAATGCACTAATCATTAGGCACTTAAATTTGGCAAAACCATGCTGCAAATGTTTGGCAGACATCCCTGTATTAAATTGCTAGGACTGCCAAAGCAGAAGACCACAGACTGGGGGCCTTAAATACCAGCAAATTATTGTCTCACAGTTCTGGAGGCTGCATGCCCAAAAACAAGGCGTCAGCGGGGTTGTTTTCTTTGGTATCTTTCCTCTCTCTTTGGCTTGCATTTGGCTGTCTTTTCACTGTGTCCTCACATGGTCCTCTCTCTATGTGCATCTCTTGTGTTATTGTGTGTGTCCTAATCTTCTTTTCTTATGACACTAGTCAGATAGGATTAGGGCTTACTTTTACAGTCTCATGTTATCTTAATCATCTCTCTAAAGAACATTTCTCCAAATACCTCACATTCTGAGTTACTAGGGGATTAGGCTTCAAAACGAGTTTTGGGGGGAACACAATTCAGCACATAACACTCCCCTACCACATTTGTTTTTAAAATTTCACAAGTAGATCTCATGGAATTAGACCATTTGAATTCCCATAATCATTAAAAGTTATATAAACACCATCTCATGTACTTTATTGGTAAATTTTACCCTAAAAAAAATTGAATTATATGAGGATACTTCAAAATGTTTGCAGAAAAATAGAATTAAAAGATAATAGGAATCTGTCCGTGAACTTTTTCAAGTACCCTTATATATACATATACAAGCACATATATGTGTATACATATATACGCACATTTTTGCCCAAATTTACAATATATCTGGGCTCGGTTATGTACACACGACATTAAAGACACTTGGAAGTGAGGAAGTCCACTTTTACATTGCAGAGTGACTGATCCATGCAAATTTATCATGATCATAACAATTCTCAGGGCTTAATTACACTCTGAGAAAAAAATCCATTTTCTAAGGATATAAGAAACAGAAATAAATATTTTTCACTTGATTTAAATTAATTAATTTGTTTCCTTTATAGGAAGACAGAGGAAATAGTGCTTCTGTGATTTATGGAAGCTCACTTATTAAGGTGAAATAGCAGAATTATGTTAATCTGCATTGAATGTTGAAAACACTGTAATCATAGCACAATCAAGTTAGTAGAACAATGTTCTTAAATTCTAACTAGATTTTGAATAAAATTGTTTTGACTATGTTCATCTAAAAGTTTCTTAAATGCTTCCATTGCTCATTATCTTTTAGTGAGTTGTAATTATTTTGTGGTGCTGCTAACTACACTGTGAACCAGAAGGCCGCTGGCATTTTCATAAATTATTTAATGTCAAAATTGCTGTATGGTGGTTCACATGAATTACTTTTATCACAGTGTTCACAGTATGAAGATACAGTGACAGCTTATTTCTAGGAAGAATCAAAATGAGAAGTGTGGTCCAATTACTGCAAGGAATTCCAGTAATAAAATATTTTTTTCTCCTTAAATTGGCAACTCAGAAGAAAAGGTCAGGTCTGGCATATGTTTGAGTATAAAAGTGAACTTATTAATTTGGTTTATTATACACAAATATAGCAAATAGGTCATTTCTTATACATGTACTGATTTTTATTCAAGGTAAAATAATTTATTAAATTCAGAAGTGACACAAGATTACATGAAGCTGTTCTTTTTAAGTGAGTTTACATATATCTAAAATGAATAGTGCTTTTCAGATATATTTCCAGAATTGAACCATATTCCAATTGTCATGTATGTTTCTTTAAAAAATTATTTTTTTTTACTGGAATTGCTTGCAGTAATTGGACAATACTTATCTTGATTCTGACTAGAAACGATCTGTCACTATATCTTCATACTGCAAACACTGTCTATGATAAAAGTAACTCACGTGAGTCATCATAAGGCAAATTTTACATTTAAATAATTTATGAAATTGCCAATGGCCCTCTACTCATATATATATTGGGATATGGTTTATATATATATATACACACATATATGTGTGTGTGTGTGTGTGTGTGTTTAAAATATAATTCACATGCCATACAATTCACTCATTTAAAGTTTACAATTTAACTATTGGGATATGGTTTATATATATATATACACACATATATGTGTGTGTGTGTGTGTGTGTGTGTGTTTAAAATATAATTCACATGCCATACAATTCACTCATTTAAAGTTTACAATTTAACAGATTTTAGTATATTTACAACGTTGTGCAACCATCACATCTGTCAACTTTGGAAATTTTTTTATTATCCCAAAAAGAAACTCTACACCAATTAAGAATCACTCCTATGTACCCCCACCCTTACCCTCAGTCCTAAGCAACCACTAATCTACTTTCTGTCTCTATAGATTTGCCAATTTGGACATCTCATATAAATAAAATTTTGCAACGTGTGGTCTTTTGTGATATTTCTTTTACTTAATGTTTTCAAGTTTCATTCATTTTGTAGTATGTACCAGTACTTCATTCTTTCTTATTGACAAATGATAGTTCACTGTATGAAGATACCACATTTTATGTATCCAATCATCCAATGCTCATGTTGATGGACATTTATTTTTCTTCCATTTTTTGCCTATTATGAGTAATGGTGCTATTAATTTTGTGTACATATGTTTTTATGTCTTGGGTACATATATACATATATAGGCAAATAAATAAATGAATACACACACACACACACACACACACACACACACATACATACAGGAGTGGAAGTGTGGGATCATATGGTAATTCTACGTTCAACCTTTTGAGGACCTGCCATCCTTTTACAAAGTAGCTGTACCATTTTACATTCCTACCGGCAGAGTATGAAGCTTCCAGTCTTTTATATCTTCACCAACACTTATCTATGCTTTTGATTATAGATATCCCAGTAGGTATGACGTGAGATCACATTTTGTCATAATTGTCTCTTAATAATTTCTCAATTAGTAACAGATGCCATCAAGTTATTACCAATAATCACTTTAATTGTGCTGGCCAAGCCCTTCATGTGTGCTGATATCACAATCGCCAATCTGCAACAACTGATTTAAATAATTAACAGAGATATCAATGAAAGAAAAAAGAGTAAAACAGGCAGGGAAAAAGTAAATAATAATAATTATAATTGACAAAAACATTCTATTTATTGGCTATACCATATTTTATTTATGTATTCATTGATTGATGCACATTTGGATGGAAAAGAAAGGAAAAATAGGAAGAAGAAAACATTCTAGTTGAGAAAGAAGTTGATTCTCATTTGAAAGGATGGCATATTATTTTAATGTCCCCAGGATAATAAGTCTCAGTTTAGAATCCAGTACTCAGGCAAATGATCAAGCAATTTAGAGAACAAGATGACATTTTCAACCACGGATATTATAACAAACAAACAAACAAAACCAACGTATACACATACACACACACACACACACAGACTCTCATATATCCTGTCTTAGGAAGCCAAGTTAATTCAATAGAAGTAATAAAGGAAGGAAAAGAAGATAGAGTATTCTGGCATTCACCCTAGCAGGGAGAGAAGGAGTGATTCCAGGGTGCTGATGACAGGCTTTCATCCTGACAACTCAGTCTCAAGCCCTGAAAGCAAGCAGGAGAGGTTGCAGCATGAAGATCTCAAGCAAACTGAGATCACAGGTTGTGTAACAGGTTCCACTGTGTGGAAATCTGACTGGGAAGGTGAGGAGGGTGTGGAGAGAATTAATTTGGAAATACAGTAAAACTATCAGTAAGGAGATACAAAAACAAAATAGTTGTACATGAAAGGCAGTTTAACAATAGTACATTGAGCAGCTCAAGTATAAGCATGTATTTCTAAAATCAAAATAATATGTTACTTAACTCAATAGTGCTTTAATAATAATTGAAGATGCGAGGAGGTGATGAGATAAACAAATTCTCATCCCCCACAAAAGGAAATCAATAGAAGTCTCAAGGTGATAAGTTATTATTGCAGTCTATGCATATAATTTAAAACTATGAATGGGTATATGATAAACACAGCAAAAAGACTTGTATATACCTCTTTCTAGGAGGAGTAGTTAAGAGTGGGAAGAAATTGACTTGTGGATTCTTCTACCTTGGAAATTCTTTTCTATTTTTTTTAAATATTAGTTTTATTAATATATGCATTTATATTTATTTTAATTAATGTATAAATAATTGGCTTTATAAGTGGAAAAATAGTTTTATAATACAATGGTATTTTATGGTATATGGTGTCCTTGTTAACAAAAGCAAAAACAGAAAGATGAAACACCGTGTTCCACACACTAGACACCCTTTTCCAATTGGAGAATCCACTTCTTAACTTCGTCTTTTATTTACTGTATCTTGCTTAAAAAAATAAAATAAAATAAAAAAGATTCTTGAACACTGAAGGTAACTCGCACACAGAACACAGAAATTACTTTTTAATTTAATTTTTTATTATTATTGCTTTCAGCTTATTGTCCTTTAGTCCACACTAGCACCAAATTACAAGAATATTATACGACCTTGTTTTCATGTGCAGTGTTCCAGTCTCTCTTGCACGCCTCTGCCAGGGAAATCTGTGTTAATTTCACAGATAACTTTCTAACCAGCGTTATCTTTGCTCCTGCTCTTTCCTCTTTTCTCCTTCCTTTCTGATTCATTTTCTCATCCCTGATTCCTCTCTTTAAGGACCAGCTTGGGTGCCACTCTTCAAATAAAGTCTTTCTATGAAGAAAAAAAAAAATTTTAGAAAAAAATTGGCATTATAAATATATTCTCTCTTTTGTTATATTGTCAGTCTCTTGCCACCAAAAAATAGTATTTTATGCATTAAATTTCTCCATATCTCCTAGCAGAGTGTCACATGCTTAATAGGTATGAAATATGAATATAAAATTGGAGTAAATTATTAAAGCAATTTTTACTGAAATGTGAATAAAGAATGTTTCCATGACTTGTATTCAAAGCTAATATCTGAAATCTTGATTAATTACATGATTACCTCCTAATAATATTTTTGTTTGCTTTATTAATTATAAAAGAGCATGTACTTATTAAAAATATCTTAATATTGTGTTTTTCTACAACTCAGTGAATTGTACAGTTGACTTTTAGAATATATGCTTATTTAACTATCTGCACACACATGAATTGAAGAGACTCAGAATATTACGTACAAGAAAAAATTTCAAAAGTTAATTTCAGAATACACATTTAACTTATTTAAGCTATGAGCTACTTTTTACTTAATTTAATTTCCTCTTGGGGAGAGTTCTGGTCAAGATAGTGGAAAAGACAGTCTCCAGAGACACTCTCTCCCACAAATGAACCAATTTACAACTATAAAAATGTAACATCAGCCAAGCCGGGGCTGCTGGAGCTCAGGGGAAGAGGAGGAGAGACCTGTGGAGTTAATGAAGGTGGGAGAAGCCACGATGAGATAAAGGAAAACCTGCTCTGAGCATTTCGGGCCACGGCTGCTTTAAGGCTGGAACTGCTGAGTGCATGGAGCAGGAGCTGGCAGAAGCTGCAGCTGTGCCCTTCAGATGCAGTTACTTGGAGGTGGCAGGGGAGAAGAGGAACTTGGAGGCCCCCAAGACAGCATGACCACTAATAGGGTTCCCATGGACCCGCACAGGAGTGAGGAGCCAGAACAACTGTAAAAGGGGAGCCATTCAGAGGCCAGTGAGTCATCACAAGGACCCATCCCATGGGAAGTGTTTGGAGCATGGGTGGTGGGTGAGACAGGCCCACTGGGAGAACACTGGGACACAGCAAGGACAGCCAATCTGCCCCCCAATCAGCACAAGACCACTCAGAGGAGACTGGTCAGGAATGCAGAATTGCATGGGGTGCAGTTTGATGAAAAAACTCAGGCTCAGATTAGACTTTCTACATAATCCAGGTTCACTGAATCTCTGGAGAGCCTAGGTACTTATAAAGTCAACCATTAAACCCTGAGCTGCACCAAAAGCCTTCCCTAGGGAAGCAGCAGCAAAGCAGCAATTTAGCTCAACGACACAGCTCAAGAACTGGTTCCCACAGTAAGGTCCCCCATATTAG
Source organism: Galeopterus variegatus (assembly GCF_000696425.1). Taxonomy (NCBI): domain Eukaryota; kingdom Metazoa; phylum Chordata; class Mammalia; order Dermoptera; family Cynocephalidae; genus Galeopterus; species Galeopterus variegatus. Next base: position 189,600 of record NW_007730332.1, on the reverse strand, counting down.
AAGTAAGCAAAGGACAAAAAGTTAGTTCTAACCCAGGTGCACCACCAGCACCTTGGGGCCCAACAGGAGACAGGAGGCATGGAGCCAGGGACAGGACCCCCACCCACAACCACTCACAGGCCAGCACCTCGGGGCCAGCCCAGGGACCCAAGGCATGGAGAAGGGGACAGAAACCCCCTCCCACAATCAAGCACACCATGCCAGCACCTAGGGGCCCACCTCAGGACCTGAGGCATGGAGAAGGGGACCAGACCCCCTTCCCACAATCAGGCACACCACACAAGCACCTCAGGGCCTGCCCAGGGACCTGAGGTATGGAGAAGAGGACCCCCCCACAACCAGACACACTGCCAGTGCTTCGGAGCCCTGTCCAGGATCCTAGGATATAGAGCTGGGGACTGGACCCCCTCCCACAACCAGGCACATCACACCAGTGCTTCAGTGCCTGCCCAGGGACACAAGGCATGGAGAAGGGGACAGGACCCCCTTCCCACAATCAGGTACAACCCACCAGTACCTTGGGGCCTGCCTGGGGACCTGAGGCATGAAGCCAGGGACCAGGCACACCCCACAACCAGGCACACCAACAGCACCAAGGAGCATGCCAAAAAAATCACCTCCATGTAGGTGGCCCACCACAGCCATCACATAACCATGGCTGCTCCAAAAGTGGCTAGATGCCACAACCACCACGCAAATAGTCCGCTAGCCACTGGAGTACATTCACACACAAAGAGTCATCAGCAGAGATAAAAAAGAAAAGAAGAAAATGTGTCTCTCCACAAAACCCATTTCAGAGTGACAGAAGAAGCACCTGCTCTATAATAATATTGAGGGACCTGATCACACATCTTAGCATTGGACAGATCATCTAGGCAACAAATCAACAGAGTAACCATTATTCTTTCAGAAGGAGAGAAGGAATCTAGGGTAATTAGAGGGGGGAGGGGGAGGAAGAAGGGGAAGGAGAGAGATTGGACAAGGGATTAAAGAATAATTATGAATTGTAACAATGTATATGCTAGTAATATTGATTCGATCAACATATCTCAATGTTGAACCCCCAAAATATGTAATCAATTTTGATTCAATAAAAATTAAAAAAAAAAAACGTCTTATGTCTATTGACTAGCTAATTGGATTATCAATGCATCATTTTTTAATGATATTCCCCTTATAAATACTGAGGAAAGTCATATAAATGTCTGGCTTGAAACAGTGCCAGGAATTATATCTTATCCACAGAGAAATATAAACAAACTTAGTTTCAAAACAACAAATTCTAGGGAAATATAGAAATGTATTAAATTAAAGAGAACAAATCTGATCACAATAAGATGTAGTTACAAGTGTCACAGAAAACCAAAAAAATAGGTAGAAAATAACTGTAAATATATGAATATTATAATTGTTTATTAGAACTTTCCTAACTCTACGTGGTACTTGAATGGGGGTATCATTTTTATAAATATTCAATATCTAGTTGTAACTGAAGAGCTGACAGACCTTATAAGACATTATCTTTGTTCTTGTTATTGAGAGTTCTGGTCACAGTTGAAGACTTTCCTCCATGGCCCTGTAGCTGTCTCTGAACATAATTTTACATGCTACATGCTCTTTGAAGTAATATTGCTATTTGAAGATTACAGCTCAGAGAATTACTTTCCCACTAGTTCACTTCTATGATTTTTTTTTTCTTTATTTAGAGTAGGTGACATCAAAGATATTTTTGAGTGCTAATGCTTCAAGCTCCTAAAGAACCATCCAAAAACCATGGACAATGTAAGTCTGGAGGATAGAAATAAGTATTGATAATGATCAAGCACTCTGCCCTGACAAAAACCTTGGGGCCACAAGACTAGTTTGCTAATATTCTAAAATTGCTATTTTCAAACTACATTTCAGAGACTCTAAAGAAATATTGCAAAGCCTGACTCCAGGCACCAACCTTTAGTTCAATGGTAAAAATGTTAGAACTGCGTGGTTTTACAAGAAGTTGGAAAATATACAGCTAATTAATTTTCTTTTATGATAATTTTGGATAAACAATTCAATTCTTTCTAGTGCTGTACTCAGTTTCTGGTTTGAAAACAAAAGATAAGTGCCTAGTGCAACTTATTAACAGCTTGGCTTGCTTGAAGTTCTCCGGATCCATCTGTCTCTACTCAGATAATGAAAATCACATCCTTTGTTTCATAAACAGATGTTTAGGTAGCAGATGAATTTGAAGACCCACATATTTCAACACTTTCTGATTTATCACACTTAATAAACTTGTAAGCTATATTAGTTTTGACAACCTTCTTTACTACTGAAATTACCTATTTATAATTTTTGCAAATTTTAGGTTAATATTAACTTTCTTGTGAATATTTATGTTCTAAAGGCTTTTCATAGACTCAATTTTCAAAGCTTACTATAGTCTCTTTTTGATAGTCATATTATCACACCTTTTTAGCAGGAGTTCTATGTGTTTAAAAGATATAAAATTAACTGAGGCTGCTGGGGGTGGGAAAGGTGAATAAGCAGGAGAGAAAGAGAGGAATTGGTAAAGGGCCACAAAAATCGATTACATTGTATAATGAGGAATATACTAATTATTCTGATTTGAACATCACATATTGCACACTGGTACTGATATTCAATGTGGTACTCCACAGATATGTGCAACCAACTATGGTCTAATAAAAAAAGTATACATATAATTATTTCTGTAGGGCAAGGCGTAAGAGATACTATAATTATTTTGCATCCAAATTCGTAGAAGCAACACTATCAAAGGAGATCTAGATACTTTTAAAGGAAATTAGTATTATTGATCAAAATGTTGGCATCGAATGTATTTATATCATTCCACAATACTGTTAGTGGGTAAATTGGCCCAATGTTTAAGACACTGTAGTTACTTACAAAGCCAAAAATATATTACTGCTAATGGAATGAGTTCACATCAGCAATTCCTTCTTACATTTAATTATATAAAGTCTTTTACTTTGATTTTATTCTAATGTAAATCGCTTAGTGTTTTTTTTTTCCTGCAATATGTTTATGAAAATCTTTATAATCTCAGTATCCTGAAATTTTATCCTCTTCTTTTTTACAAGCTTTATACAACTCACTGACTACCATTGTTTGGCCATTTTATTGACCTCGAAGCTTTTCAGTAAAACTATTGCTTAGTCTAATTATTCTTTAAAACAGTTTATAAAGTGTTATGAATTTCTTATTTCAAATAATCTAAAGATTTACATAAAATAACAGCAAATGATGTCAAAGTTAAATAAAAAGTCTTCATTTTTTCAGATAAGTTAATTTTATGAGTTCACTTTTCTTTTAATGTAGTTTTCTCATTCTTATGTCATCACAACACAAATTATTTGCATTTATTTTGCCTAGAAAATAACATATTTCATAACATAATTATTCAGTTCCAGCAAGGAACCAGATATTAGCATAAGAAGAAATGGCATATTGCTCAAGATTTGATTAACAACAACAAAAAAATAATTGCAGAGAAAGCTTTTTTCCAGCTATCTCTAATCAGGCTATCTAGTTTTTGAAGGTCAAAAGGAAGAAAATAATAGAAGAGAAGGTAGCCAATCAGTCAGTTCAGTAATGGTAATGACAAAGGTCAAATATAATTTTATAAAATTTTATAAAATGGGTTACCAAATGGAATTTTAATGATTGATTTTATTCTTTAATATATTTTTAAAAGTATATTCATTGTAAGATTAGTGTGTCTATTGGAGCAAAAAAGAATGCAATGACCAATTGCTTAACAGTTGTGTACAATAGTTGTGTGTACGTGTTTCTCTGTGTGTTTCTAATCTGGCTGGGAAAATGCTGAACTATGAGCACAAAGTATATATATCATGTTCAGAGGGAACCAAGATGAATGATAATAACAGTCTAAACTTTTAAGCAAGCAAGCAAAAAAACAATAGCTTGTGCTTAATATATGAATGATAGAGGTAAACTGCAATTTTTGGACAAAGCTGTGTTTTAATAACTATGCATATCATTGCATCATGGAATACTCAGTACCTTAAAATGAGCTACTGTACTAAGTTTATGAGCATATTTTATAAAAATAAATTTGGAGAAACAGAAGACTGACAACCAAGAGTGATGAGCACTCATTCAATGTTATCTAGAGATGATGAACTTCTGCTAGAGAGAGGCAAAACATTGCCTTTTGTTTTGAGCATAATTTCTCAAATTAGGTCTACAGACCATTGTTGGTGCAAGAACTGTCACTGCTCTGTGCTTCCATAACACGGAGACAGAGAATAAGCATTTACACATGTTGATATCACTTGAAGAAGTAATTTATTTTCTGATGACCCTAAAAATGCAAATTTGTTCTTGTAATTGGTATTTTTAATTCCATTTTCCCAGTAATCCACTTTAATTGTGTTATATAAAATATCTATCTGTAACAAACTGAGTGAAGAAAATCAGATCCTCTAGATCAATGGCCTGCAAATTATAGCCTACCGGCCAAATGTGGCCTGCTTCTGATCTGTTTTTGTAAATAGAATTTTACTGGAACATAGTCACTACTGTTTGTGTCTGTATACATAGCAGTAGTAGTATATCCATATGAGAGTAATATTTCTGCTTTATTAAAATATTCTAATATATTAATCCTTTTTAAAAGCAGTGTGACCAGTTGGGAGTGATCAGGTTTACTGTGCACTGGTTGGAGTTCAGTGGGACAGAACATTCCCATGCACAAGTTACATGAAGCCATTTTATTACTTACAGAGTAGGAGCATGGAACAACAGAAGTCTAAGATTCATCGTGAGCTGTTTCTCCAGGGCTCAGGAAAGTTGCCGAGGATGAATGAATTCTTGTCTGCATGTACCCCAATTGTACCACAGTTGAGAGACCCTGCAAAGAAGCCTGTCCTGGGTTTTATTCACTGAGATTACAGGACATGCTGGAATAAGACTTTGAGGGGCATCTTGTTTCTAGGCGGGCATTAGAACAGAGCCGGGATGTTCCAGCCAGATCCTCCATATCTCAAGATGTGGAATTTCCAGCACATTCTACGGTTATTCTTGAGAACTACAAACAAGAAAAGGGGGAGAAACTGGGTCACTCCAAGGTCACCTGTAAAACTGTCCTGCAGTGGGAATTATTAATAAACATTATTTCTCTCTGATATGGTAAAATATATTAAATATATCACAGACTACTACCAAAGTAAACTAATTTTTAATTTAGGATGGTGGATTGATTAGATCTCAGTCATTTGAGTAGAATTTCTGAGCAGCATTGACACGATTTTATATATTAATATTATTGTACTTTGAAGCTATGCTACATTATTATAACTCCTCCCAAAATTCATTGACCTTTTGAAAACAGATTTTAATCATGATCAATCCTGAAGCCATCTACAAGTATCTGACACTAATGCTATGTACTGAGGCCGTCAATTAAAAACATCATATTTAGAAGATGCTTCAAAAATCTTTTGAATAAATGAATGGCAAGAAAGTCAATGAAATGGAAATAGAACATTACATATAAATTTTCCTGAGAGAGGTGGGATTAGGCAATTGATTAATAAAATTTTAAAATTCTTAATTTTATTGCCAATCATACTACAGGGTTTCTTAATAAGTGCTATATTTAAATATAAGATTTCATTTATTTTTTATGTGTAAATATTTATGCTTTACTTAATATATAGTGCTGTGGGTTCCTGGAGCACAAAGAAGAAGCCTACTTAGATTTATCCAGACCCCATATAAGTTTATAGACTTCAAGTGGTCACTGTATTTTATCATAGCAAATACACTTTTTTTGTTCTATCAATATACAATGTAGTTGATTTTTGTGTCCCTTTACTGATTTCTCCCTCTCCCCCCCAACCCATCAACATCATATTTGTTCACTTGTCTTAACAAGTTCAAGGAATTGCGATTATTGTGTCTTCTTTCTTTAATTTATTGAATTAGATGTCTAGAATGTGTGGATCATTAAACTTTGCATTCAAACTAAAGACCAAAAAATAACTTAGATATTAAGGAAGAAAGAGTACTAGGGCACTGAAGAAGAAAGTGTCTTTTTTGACTTTGCAGAGGCAAAATGCTTGACTAAATGGATAATAAAAAGATGACTCTGAATATTTATAACTTTTGTAAAATCCCTAAAGTAGTCATGCTACCCATAATAATGAAAATGACAATCTCTTCAGCTACAGGCTTATTTCAAATAATAGCAATTTGTAAGTGCTCTTTCAAGAAGAACTAATAATTATAGTTTCATTTCTTAGATATGCTGAAGTAATAGCAAGTTACTCATGGATTTTAATGGGACATGGATATTTTCAATCCATGCTTAAGAGTTCCAGACTTACCACTATATGCTAAATAGCTTCTCAGGACTTCTCAGGGTATTTATCAAGTTATTTTCAATACCAAAATTTTTATTAAATTCATAATCTAAAACAAGAACTGTGCATAATCATAATTGCACTGGTGATGCATTTTCATAAAGTAAACACACCCATGTGACTGGCACCCACAGAAAGAAGCTGAATTTTCTCAGATCTCCCAAAGCCTCCTTCATATAATCTTGCTGGTGGTGACCACAACTGCACATCCACCACCTCTAAAAAATGAGTAATCACAATCCTGACTTCTAAAATCATATATTGTTTTTGCCTACTTTTATACTGGCATCATCTGAGAGGTACTATTTTTGGCTCATTTTTGCTCAATATTTTGCATATGACATTTGTCTATGTTGCTGCATTTCATTGGAGTTTGTTCATTCTCAATGCTGAATAGGGTTCCATTGCAAAAAAAAAAATGTATTATAATTTATTAATTGGTTCTGCTGCAGGTGGATATTTGGCTTGTTTCCAGATTTTAACTGTTACAATTATTCTTCTGTAAATGGTCTCATTAATGTTTTTTATCGAACATATATGGTGAGGATATACAAAGAAGTGAAGTTATTTGGTCACAAGTGTCAGTATAGATTAGCTTTAGCAGATACTACCAACCACCTTTCTAGAGTGATGTGACCCGTTCACATTCCCAACAACAGTTTAGGAGAGTTCCAATTGTCCCATGTCTTCTGCACATGTGAAATTCTTTGTAATTTTTATTTGCAATTTCTGGTAAGATCACATTCCTATTTCAATTTTATTTACTACTTTAGACTAATGAAGCAAAATATTTTTTATATATATTTTGTGCTTATTCGGATATTACCTTTTGTGAAGAGCTTATTTGAATCATTTGCCACTTTTTTTTTACTACAGTGTAAGGTTTTTTATCGATATACAAGCATTCTGTATATATTCTGGACACACAACTCTCCCTCTCCCTATGCTCCTCTCTCTTTCTGTGTGTGTGTGTGTGTGTGCATATATATGCATATATTTTCTATATGCACTTCATTAAGCAGCCCAGAATGTGACTCCTCTACTAGTTATGCACTTCTGTCAATCTAGAGAAATGCTAAGGAAAGCATTCTGTATATATTCTGGACACACAACTCTCCCTCTCCCTATGCTCCTCTCTCTTTCTCTGTGTGTGTGTGTGTGTGTGTGTGCATATATATGCATATATTTTCTATATGCACTTCATTAAGCAGCCCAGAATGTGACTCCTCTACTCGTTATGCACTTCTGTCAATCTAGAGAAATGCTAAGGGTGATAGAAGAAACAGAAAGTTATTGCGAATTAGTAGGTCATCATGAGGCTATTTCTCTGAAATCTGTCTTATGGCATGAAGATACAACCTTAACTTGAAGTTATTCAGGCAAATTATCATGTTGAGAAACATTTTAACACACACACACACACACACACACACACACACACACACACACACCTACCTTCCACTCTTATTTTCCTTACGTTATATTTCAACTTTTAATTTTCAAAAGTCACTCAAATCTATCCTTTACATCGTCTCATCAAAGTCTGTCTTTTTCATTAAATGTTCTAAAACTCATGTTTTATTCTTTTCATGATTGTCTTCTCCCTAGTGTTTCATTTGTTTTCCAGCCTTCTGGGCTCTTAATAGAAATATCATAATAGAAATCGTGTATTTTATTATTTTTTCTATTGCCTAGTATAATACCAAATAACAGCATCAAACTTTCCCTCTGATACAGCACCATAAGCTACCTATTTCCCCTTTCACCTTTGCTCTCTTACTTCATTCATCCCCTCACACCTGCACAATTTTAGACACCTTCCAACTGATGGTCCACATGGCTTTAGTCTATCTCTTTTTAAAAGCATCCTGTACAAGGCTAACAGAGTTTTTAAAAAGACAAATCTCTTCATGTTAACCCACTTAGAATTCTTTGATAGTAATGAATAAGCATGCAAACAGAGCTTTACAAAATCTAACTGGGACTTTTATTAACTTGTGCCTTGATAGGTTGAGAGAGTTGGGACATGACATTGAATTACATAATATTCCTATGGTGGTAAAGAAAAATCCTGCTTAAGTCAGGTAAATATTAATATGGTAAGACCTTAGGAAATTCAAGAAAATCTTGGACTTATTTCTCTTTGATTTATCTTGTGTTATCTAGTGTGGAAATTGAAATGGTTTCATTTCATGTACAAAACTCATATCTAAAGGAAAGATAGTTATTCTATTTCAAAGGAAATTATTTTTATAGTAAATTTCAGCTGAGAAAATTTCAGGATATTTTTGCCTCTGTAATAAAGTTTTTCAGGTGAATTGAGTCACTCTTTTTAATTGTATAGAATACTGTACATACCATTTTTATTTTTATATCCCATTTTTGTTCATACTATTCACTATTTTAGTTGTAAAATGATTACCTGGCGTAGACTAGGTAATTAACAAATATTGTTTTAATTGGATTACCACGTGCACTGTGAATATATACCATTGAAAACAATACCTAACTTTTCATTTCCTTGGCCCTTACNGATTTATCTTGTGTTATCTAGTGTGGAAATTGAAATGGTTTCATTTCATGTACAAAACTCAGATCTAAAGGAAAGATAGTTATTCTATTTCAAAGGAAATTATTTTTATAGTAAATTTCAGCAAAGAAAATTTCAGGATATTTTTGCCTCTGTAATAAAGTTTTTCAGGTGAATTGAGTCACTCTTTTTAATTGTATAGAATACTGTACATACCATTTTTATTTTTATATCCCATTTTTGTTCATACTATTCACTATTTTAGTTGTAAAATGATTACCTGGCATAGACTAGGTAATTAACAAATATTGTTTTAATTGGATTACCAGGTGCACTGTGAATATATACCATTGAAAACAATACCTAACTTTTCATTTCCTTGGCCCTTACCTGTAAAATATCAATAATAAAGTATGTAGTACACAGGATTGTTATTGAGATTAAATGAAATATTGAACATAAAGTGATATAGAGTACTCAGCAATTATAAACTTCCAAATAAGTACCAGCTTTCCTTATTTTTAATTAAACATATTTTTTATTTTTTATTTTTTATTTTTTTATTATTTTTTTTTTAATTTTTATTTTGTCAATATACAATGTATATGATTATTAT
>NW_007730332.1:171682-176009 GCF_000696425.1 Galeopterus variegatus | reverse complement strand
AACCGATCTGTATGTGGGATCCGAACCCTCGGCGGGAGCGCCACTGCACTCCCAAGTGGCGCACTGTAGCAGTGCGCCACCGGGCCGGCCCTAAAAGAATAATCTTAATTAGTGTAAGTTATTATAGTAAGAATTGGCTATTTAATATATCAAATTCACATGAAAACACAAAGACTTTTCTAGTATAGAGAACATTACTAAGAACCCAATGCTGCCTAAAGCAATTTCTATGAGAAGTACCAAAATTGTTTTGAATAATGGCAACAGTATTGTAATAATTGTATGTAATAGTTTCTAGAGCTAACATAAATTACCATCAACTGGGTGGCTTAAAATAACAAATTTATTTTCTCGCAGTTCAGGAGGCTAAAAGTCTAAATTCAAAGCATGTTTGTTTTTTTCCTTCAGGCTGTCAAAGATAATTTGTTGTATGTGTTTCTCTTAGCTTCTGGTGGTGGCCAAAAATCATTGGCATCCCTTGGCTTGCAGCTGCATGACTCCAATCTTTGTCTCCGTCACCACGTCTTCACCCTGTGTGTGTCTGTGTCCTAATTACCTTGTTTAAGGACACCAGTCATTGGATAGGGCCCACACTAATGCAGTATGACCTTATCTGACTTGATTACATCTGCAAAACCCCTATTTCCAAATAATGTACTCACAAGTTCCAGGAGATAGTCCTTGAGTTTGTCATTTTAGGGAGGCACATTTAATATTTTGAGAAGGCACAATTGAACTCACAACAGTGTATAATATCCCTTTTTAGGTACAGAACTCAATTAACATTTCAAAGACATGTTAGATTTTTGAGAATAAAAATCTTGAAGTAATATATACCATGATTTGCAATTAGTTAATTTTACAGCCTGTGCATTAATAATCTGCCATAGTAAGTTGGACATGAGTGTTTAGTGGAATGTGCAGCAAGGTCAACATTACTGAAGTCACCCAATTGAAGCATGCACAATTCAGTGTGTTAATAATTATTCTTAGTACATTTTGGGTATGTATATATTCTTCCATAGAATGCTGCTGTAATTGTTTACTGACTCTAAGGAACTGACAATTAAATATTATATAATTTTATATTCAAATTTACATTTAAATTCATATTTAATTAAATTTATTTACTTTCAAGATCTATTCAGTGGACTACATATATTTCAAATAAGCTTTATAAATGCCACAAAAGACATTATCAACTTATTTAGGGACTTCAGGTTAAAAACCCATATGAAACAAAACAAAGATATGCACATATATTAAAATTTAATGAGAATAAAACAATTTAATGTAAGTGCAAGTAAGTTTTTTTTTTTAGTTCAGTTTTGGGACCTGATATCCATATAAGACTGTAGTTGTGAGGACTCAGCTTTGAGGATGCATTTACACGTGGGAAAAGGCAGAAGTTTCCATTGGACTAAATGATTACAGTGCCTGAAACAAGACATAAATCTGTATTCGAGCTATGCTGGTCACTCTGATAAACACTGGAAGGAAAATGAAAATATAGTTCTTTATGTTACATCATCAACAAACTGCCTTACAAAATAAGCAATATTTGGTTTATTACAGAACACTTCAGATTAAAAATTCATCACATACATAAAGATATACACAAACACACAAAATTCATGTATATATTTTTATCTTATACCAAATACCAAAATCTTTCATATGTCTACCTTACTCTCAATACTCAACCTCCATTGGCCTTGTTTTAATTCCCTGAATTCTTAATATTTTTCACTCAGGATTTCTTTTACTTTTCTTTCCTTTTTTTCTTATTTTATAATCTCATTCATCCCTTTATTTTCTATTACAATCTTATGCTTCTTTTCTATTTTGGAAAATGTCTCTCTAAATGTTTAAAGTTCTATGGCTTCTGCAACTACATGAAATTCCCCATTCCCCTATTATTTATTAATAATATTTGTCTTTTCCATAGTGTAACTTAGTGCATTTTTAACTTGTATTTATTTTTGTAACTATTTGAGTTTTTTACTTGAATATAGGATTACATGTGTACTATTGCCTCAGGTAAGGAAAAAAAATGATTTTATCCCTTTCCTTCAGAAAGATGTAGGTGTGATATTTCCATAATTTTATTAATTCATATTATACTTACATAGCTATGGCAGTTATTTGTAAATATTTTTGTGAATAGCTAATGATATTCTTACTCAATGAAAACTTAAAATGTTTCTTGTTTTCCCTCTGGAATTGAAAATACTGCAAAAATGCAAACAGAGAAAGTGTACATGTACAGTATTAAACTTCATAATAGACTATTTTACCATAGTCAATATATAATTACACAGATCCTATGTTCCATATGCATTTTTTAAAATCAGATTTATTGGGCCAGCCTGGTGGCGCACTCGGTTGAGTGCGGCGCTTGGGAGCGCAGCAGCACTCCCGCCGAGGGTTCGGATCCCATATAGAGACCAGACCGCTCACTGGCTGAGTGTGGTGCGGGCGGCACTCGGTTGAGTGCGGCGCTTGGGAGCGCAGCAGCACTCACGCCGAGGGTTCGGATCCCATATAGAGACCAGACCGCTCACTGGCTGAGTGTGGTGCGGGCGCGACACCGAGGGTTGCAATCCCATTACCGGTCACGAAAAAAGACAAAAAGGAAAAAAAAATTATTCCAGTATAATTAACATACAATAAATTTCACCAGTTTTAATTATACACTTTGACAAGTTTTGACAAATGCACAGTCATTTAACCACAACCAAATTCATGGTACACAACATTTCCACCAACTTTTAAAGTCACAAGTGCCACATTGTAGTCAATTTTCTCCCCAATTCCTGCCCCTAACAACCATTAATATGAATTCTGTCTCCATTCTTTTCCATTTCTAGATTTTCACATAAGTATAATTATAGAGCATATAGTCTTTTATGCCTGGTTCTTCTTGTTTTTATGGTGATTTTGAGGTTTAAGATTTGTTGCATTCATGAGTAGACATTTTTATTGCTAAGTAATATTCTACTTGAAGAATACACTGTAAGTGGTTTTATGAATTCTCCTGTTGATGGAGATATTAATTGTATTTTTGAAAACAGAAGTTATTATGAATAAATCTGTGGATAAGACTTTATGGGGACACAAACTTTCATTTGTTTTGGGTAAATACCTAGGAGTGGAATTGGTGAATGACATTATAAGTGAATTTTTAACTATGTAAGAAGAAACTACCAACAAACTTTTCCAAAATATCTATTATCTTATATTTCCACCAGTAATAATGGGAGTTCCAGTTGTTCCATATATTCTCTAAATCTTGCTATTGTCAGTCTTTTTAATTGGAGTAATTTGTTGAATTTATAGCAATTTCTCACTATGGCTTTAATTTCCATTTCCCTGTGAAATTTATGTTGAACATCTTTTCATGTAATCTTTTGCAATGTGTATATTTTCTTTGGTTAAGTAATTGTTTATATCTGTGTTTATTAATTTTATCAGATTGTGTGCTTATTTTTGATCTGTAAGCATTCTTTATAACTCTTCATGAATGCCATTTTTAATATACTAGTGGGTTTTGATTTTTCTTGGGTTTTTATGGCAGTGGTAGTTATTTTTCAGGAACCAAACCCAGTACTCCCTTGAGAATTTTTTGTAAGGGTGGTCATGTGGTGGTGAAATCCCACAGTTTTTGTTTGTCTGAGAACTATACTATTTGCCCTTCATTTCAGAAGGATAGCCTTGCAGGGTAGAGTATTCTTGGCTGGCAATCTCTGTCTTTAATACTTTGAAAAATTCATCCCATTCCTTTCTGGCTTTTAGGGTTTGTGATGAAAAGTGTAATGTTAATCTGATTTAGGCTCCCTTATAGGTGATTTGACGCTTCTCTCTTGCAGCTTTTAAGATTCTCTCTTTGTCTTTGAGTTTTGTGAATTTGACTGTAACATGTCTTGGAGAAGACCTTTTTGGGTTGTATACATTTGGGGATCTTTGAGCTTCCTGGGTCTGAAGATCTGTGATTTTTCCTATACCTGGGAAGTTTTCTGCCACTATTTTGTTGAATATGTTTTCAATGCAATCTCCTTTTTCCTCCCCTTCTGGAATACCCATGACTTGGATATTTGAGCACTCAAGGTTGTCTGATATCTCTCTCAGATTTTCTTCAATGCCTTTGATTCTTTTTTTTTTTTTTTAGTCTGCCTGTGTTATTTCAAACAGCCCATCTTCACGTCCAAAGGTTCTCTCTTCAACTTCTGCAAGCCTGCTGGTTAAACTCTCAGTTGTGTTTTCTATTTTGCTGACTGAATTCTTCAGTTCGGCAAGCTGTACTATGTTCTTTTTCAGGGCATTGATT